>NW_007736018.1:34895-37282 GCF_000696425.1 Galeopterus variegatus
TTTTTTTTTCTTTCCTTTTATTTTGGATAGTGAGACACTTCTATTATTTGAAAACTATTTTTTATAACATTTCTTGACTGGATTACAATGTGTACTATTAAAAAATGAACAATTACAATGACTATAATTTCATCAGGTTACTTGGGAATCCATTGAAGCAAGATAAAATACATGCTATAAAAAGAAATTTAAGTTTTGATATCAAAGAACCTAAATGACCTCAGAAGAAATTCTCTTACTCTTTATTCCAAAGACTCAAATATCTTAGTTCTGCTATTTTGCATGGGTTTATAAATTAGCTCAATATATTACACAAAAAGATTTTTATAACAAATATTAACTGCTTCCTAACATCCTGTACATAAATTTTGTTACTTACAGAAAATATATAGAATGAGAAATTCTAAACATACTAATATTATTTACTGAAAAAGGGCATAAGGAAGTCTGCATCCATTTACTAAGAAATATGCATACATATGAAGCATCCTTTCCAATATTCATATGATTTGTGTATGAAAAGATTTTCTAAAGATGAAAAAGATAAGGCTAACCTATATTTTACATGAATATGTTCACATATTCCTTATGCTCCACCTTTGAGATTTAATTTGAAAAGAAATATATATGTAGAAACTTACTGAACGTATTCCAATTTGTATGTAAGCCTTTTCTCTGTGTGTATGCACTAACAATTAAGCCAATAAAATTTTTAANTGTTTAAGGATACTTATATTATCAGAACTCTGGATCTGGTAGAAAAGGAGAAATCAGTTTTGCACCATTTCTACAGCTCTATTTCATTGCTGGGAGGAGGGTTAAAAAAAAGCCAGGAAAAATTAAATTTTATGCCATTTAGAGGTAATTGGCTGAATAGTCCCCATCCTTATTAATACCAGTTACTATGAACTGGATATTATATTTGTATAAAAGACTAGTAGTTTATGGCAAAGCCCTATGATAACATGCAATGGATAGCTGGGACTGTGGGTGTATACTGCAAGTTGATGAGAATTGGGAGGCAGACCAGAGAGAAGGAAATTAAAAAACAAACAAAAAACAGAATCAGGACTGCCCCTGCTTTTCATTGAGTGCAATTTGGTTGAGAAATGCATAAGTAGACAAGCAAAGAATGAATAATTAAGGTGCAGATCAGTATGACATCAATGCTGAAAGGATGGCATATAAAATATAGATTAGACCTATTCATGAAAGGAAGTTGTTTTAGGCTGTGTGTACCGGATTCCCTAGTGGAAGTGGTTAGATTTAAGCTGCTGTAAGTTGTTAGAGCTTTAATATGTAAAGAAAGAAGGGAGAGAATTCTAGCCGGAGAATTAAAAGTAAAGAATACTAAAGGAAAAAGTATGTTGACGGAGGAGTAGAGTTAGTGTGCAGGCTTTCTTTGGAGAGTAACGGGAAGAGATAAATTTGGACAGGCAAGTTGGTGCCAAATTATGGATACAGTAGTTTCAGCTGCTATTTAACTGATGCTGAAGTCAAACTTCTCACNTTTGTATGTAAGCCTTTTCTCTGTGTGTATGCACTAACAATTAAGCCAATAAAATTTTTAAAAAAGAAATAAGCAGTATAAAAATAAATGTTCCAGGAGAACATATACACAGTCATTACCTGGAGTTAATAAGTTAAATGTAAGAATACAAAAATGTAAACTGCTTTTATTCCATTAACAAAATAAGTAAGTGAGCTAAAGGAAAACTATGCTTATTTTGGAGTTTATTTGAGATACTAAAAAGGAACATTATATAAGATTTAGGCATACTCAACAGTTTAATAGATTAATACTTATCTATATTTTCAGAATTTCTTAGAAATAAGTATAAAAACACAAACCTCTAAGCAATAAAATGTATCCAAAGGACAAAGAGGAATGGATAATGGTATTATACTGACTTTCAAAACAGATGATTATTTTAATGAAACATTGAAAATGAAAACAATAACAAAGGAAATTTTCAGCAGTGAAACAATCTTTTATAGACATGTCAGGTAGTAGTAATAACCTGATACTGTAGTTTCTCAGCAATTAAATATCACCTGAGGGAGGAAAAAAATGATATTGAATAAGTAATATCCAATTGGCTAGTCTAAAATATTCACTTTGTCATGCCTGTTTCCATGAGGCAAACTAAATACTACACCGGTGAAATAAGAAATAGTTGCATTACTCACATTACCATATTGCTTGTTTTATGTGTAAAGATACTAGAACAATAGCATGCTGGGAGATGTAAACTGGAAAACTAATTGAGCATTTATAAAGTAGAGAACGTGACATTTAAGGCAATGCTACAGGATGTTTATGGGATGTTTAAGGATACTTATATTATCAGAACTCTGGATCTGGTAGAAAAGGAGAAATCAGTTTT
>NW_007736018.1:38815-40272 GCF_000696425.1 Galeopterus variegatus
AGTTCTGTTCTCTCCTTTTAGAAATTCAACATATTATTGTGATTGCTATATCTTTCTTTTCTTTTTCTTAAATTTGTTAATTTTTTTAGCTTCAACTTTTTCTCTAACTTCATCCATGCTGCTGCAAGTGGCAGAATTTCATTCTTTTTAAACCAGAGTAGTGTTACATTCTGTATATATACCACATTTTTCTTAACCAGTCATCTGATGATGGACATTTAGTTTGGTTCCAACTCTTGGCTATTGTAAATAGAGCTGTGATAACATGCGAGTGCAGGTATCCCTTTGACAGGATGATTTCCATTCCTTTTGGTGTATACGCAGCTGTGGAATCGTTGCATCTTATGGTTTTTCTATCTGTACTTGTTTGAGGAACTACCATACTGTTTTTCATAATGAACGCACCAATTTACAGTCCCACCAACAGTGTAGGAGGGTTCCCCTTTCTCCGTATCCTCACCAGCAAGAGCTTTGCTCCTGCCTATATCTGACCTCATCTCTAACTTTCCCATTGATTCTAAGAAATCATCATAGGCTTGTAATAAATTTCCATTTTGCCTAAATTAGTTAGTGTCAGTTTCTGCTTATTGAAAAACAAGTGACCCAATGAACAACCTCATATGTCTATATGAGACATTTTGCTATCTATGGATTCTTCCCTGAAGGACTAAACTTATGATAACAGTAATATTTTCTATCCAAGAGGAAAAAATGTATGCAATTTTAAAATATAAAGCGAGATTCAGAAAACTAAAGGTTCATTTATATGTAATGGAGACTACATATGCAGATACATACTGATAAAGCTAAAAAAAATTGTTCTTATTATGTTCTTCACCAATTTGCATCTTCTTACCACCCAAAGAGATACTTTTCAAGACAGACTATAATTGGAACTATCAATTTATCAGATTCAGAGTGTAGAACTTATTTTCAGATCATTGAACACAGAATTCAGTATACAACTTCTGTTAACAATAACAATTTTTATGCAAATAATTCCATTTGCTCAGGAACAAAAATTTAACCATTTTCTGATATTCTCTTTGGTGTATAGGAATGTTGATTGGTAAATTTCATTTACGTCTTTACTCTTCAATTATTGCTGTAATGTATAAAATGCTTAGTGTATTTGTATTGATAATAACAGCATCATCAAGAAGCATGTAATTAACCATTTTTCGTCAATAGCTTGATATATATCTTACCTGAATATTCCTTCTAAAGAAAGTGAAATGAATAGAATTGATGATAGCATCAATATTCAAGGAATTGGTAGAAATAAGCTAAATTATATATTGTACAAATAATACATGCCAAGCTGTGTGCTGAGTATTTCTCACAATACTTAATCCTCAGAGCAACCCTAAGCAAAGGCAGAAAGTCTTTTATAGATCCCTGTTTTAGAGCAAAGTTATCCTTTGAAGCAATTATTTAGATAATTTTATAAAAATGCA
>NW_007736018.1:41476-42141 GCF_000696425.1 Galeopterus variegatus
CATTTCTCAGTCTCTACTCAAAATTTTCAGTTTCTTCCTCTCGACTTTAGATAACTTAGTGGGTGATAGAATTGCCACAACTAGTTTGACTCAGGGTTTATCCAAAGAACTGAGGAGGGGGACACCTTTCCTTAAGTTGCAGGGGGGAGAGGTAAACACCTAAACAAAACTAGTCTGTGTCAGGAAGGTAGAGAGAGGAATGGAATTGTGTAGGTGATCAACAGTCTGCTATACTAAGTCCCTTCATTAAACAATGAGTTAAAATTATATCTGATTATTCTTACTGACTAATCAGTGTGTGATATCTTATACATATTTTCTTGCAGTAGCTATCAAACATCAACAATACCAATTCTTTTTCTCATTTGTGTTCCCAGAAAGTATTATTTTCAAAAAATATTTAATAGGAGTACAATGTAATCATTGTGCATGGGTAGGTTGAACCTACTAGAGATCTGTCAGAATCCTCGCTGTATTTAAGCTTTATTTATTAGCAAATTTACACAAGATGATGGATCTATTCAGGAGCTCATTATGGTGACTGGAGTATAAAAGGATCCAATTCATGATAATAATGATAGGTTAGTAAATTCTATCATAAACTCTAGTTCACAACATTGTTTTTGAAACTCTAATACTTATCAGCCCCAATAACATGTTTCAAT
>NW_007736018.1:43511-45744 GCF_000696425.1 Galeopterus variegatus
AGAAAGGAGAAACAGGTCCCAGACAAGTCTGAAACACATCAGGGCAAGCATCAAATCTCAAAGCAGACAAATTATCTACCTTGACTCCATGTCTGGCATCCTCTGAACACTGTACAGGGTGAGGCTGGCAAGTCTTCAGGGAGCCCCCCTCCTCTGGCTTTTCTGATCTCTGCCCATGCTTCAGTTTTTCTGGCTGGCATTGCATGCTGGCAGCTCTATGGTTATGAGGTCTCCATGGCAGTCCCACTCCCATGACTCCACAAGGCATGTCTCTGGTGGCGTTCTCTGCTGCAATTCTGACCCCACATTTTCGCTCAGCATTGCTCTAGTGAGGGTGCAAATAAGTGACTCCAGCCCTGTGACAGATCCCTTCCTTGATTTCCAGGCTTTTCCATACATATTTTGAAATCACAACGGAGGCTCTGGTACAGCTCTGGCATTCTGCGAGCCTGCAGACTTAACACCACGTGCATGCCACCAAGGTTTCCAGCCTTACATCTTCCAAAGCAGCAGGCCCAGCAGTCCTTGGGGCAAATTTATCCACAGCTGAAGCAGCTGGGGCAGCTGGATCAGTCAGAACACTTGGAGCAGCCAGGGTGTGAGGAGAGGCAGTGAGCCCATGGCGGGCACCTCAGACCTGTTCCTTAACACCATTCTCTCTCACTAGGCCTCTAGGACTGTGATGTGAGGGGCAGCCTTCAGGGTCCTTTTGTTCCCCCATTTTGTTGACAATTCTTTTTTTCTGTACTAATCTCCTTAGCAAATGGTCACTGGACTATGCACTTAGTTTCCTCTCCCAAAGACACCTTTCACTCTTTACATAGTGAGGCTGAAAGTATAACAATTTGTTACTCTTTGCTTCTCTTTCAATTATTAATTTTGGCTTTACATCATGACTTTACTTCCATAAATCAATGTAGGCTGTTATAAGTATCCACACAGCATCCTGAATGCTTTGCTGCTTAGACATTTGTTCTGCCATATACTCTAGTTCAAAGACCTTAAGTTCTGCATTCCATAAAGCTCTGCAGCATGGCCACAGTTCAGCCAAGCTCTCTGGCAGTTCATAACAAGGGTGATTGTTGTACCAGTTTCCAATAAGCTCCTTCTTGTTTACATGTAAGACCTTCTCAGAATGGCCCTTACTGTCCATATTTCTATCAGCATTCTGGTCCCCACCATTTAACCAATCTGTAAGACCACCCAAACTTTCTCTGGCCTTCTGGTCCTCTAAGCCCTTACCAGAATCTAGGCATTTTCAAGCCTGCTCCTCCAAATTCTTCCAGCCTCTGTCCATCATCCAGTTCCAAAGCCGCTTCCACATTGTCAAGTATTTGTTATTAATCTTCAGTATCAATCTCAGTACCAATTTTCTGTATTAGTCTTTCTGTTGCTTATAACAGAGTACCTGAAACTGGGTAATTTATTACAGTTTCCACAGTCTAAGGGGTGCATCTGGTGAAGGCCTTCTTGGTGGTGATTCTTCACAGCAGTGCCGGGTATCAAGTGGTGATTGGGCTGAGCAAGAGAGCTAACCACCACACTTGCTCTTCTTTTAAAGTCATCAGAACCACACCCATTGAACCATCAATGGATTAATCTATTCACAAGGGTACAGTCCTCACAATTTAATCACCTCTTAAAGGTCCCATCTTTCAGTTACCAGAATAGGATTTCCCACCCTGTTAACATGGTTACAGTGGGGATTAAGTTTCTAATACATGAAACTTTGGGGACACATTTATCCTACAGTGAAGAGAATATTTAAAAAAAATTAAATTATTCTATTTTTAAAAACTTTTTATTTTAAAATAATTTTAGATTTGCAGAAGAATGCTAAGATAGTAAAGATAATTTCCATACATCTTTCACCCAGATTCCCCCAAAGCTATTACCTTATAAAATCTTTGCATATTTATCAAAACTAAGAAATTAACATTGTTAAAATACTGTTAACTAATCTACAGGATTTATTGAAATTTCACAAGGTTTTCTACACATGTCCTGTTCCAGGTTCTAACCCAGAATAGCATGATGCATTTAGTCCTCACATCTCCTTAGTTTTTTCTGGTTGGTGACTTTTTTAATTTTTACTTGTTTGTCATGACCTTGGCACTTTTGAAGAGTACTGATCAAGTAATTTGAAGCATGTACTTCAATTTAGATTAGATGTTGTCTCATGATTAGGCTGAGATTATAAAATATAGGGAAGAGTGCCACTGAAGTGAATTGC
>NW_007736018.1:46272-47573 GCF_000696425.1 Galeopterus variegatus
TTGTCTCATGATTAGGCTGAGATTATAAAATATAGGGAAGAGTGCCACTGAAGTGAATTGCCTTCTCATCAAATTATATTAGAGTGTACAAAATATTAATATAACTTATTACTGGTAGTATTTAACTTGGCTAAGTTAGTGTTTGCTATGTTTCTCCACCTTATAGTTACTATTTTTCTTTTTATACATGATTCCTTGAAAGTAAATCACTGAATCTAGATCACTGGAGACACTACCAACAGATATGACAAATGTGTTTGTGTTAAATGATTCTAAATAAAATCAGATAATTACAAAGCCATTATGTGTTAAGCCAGAATCTTTCATTTGAGCTCTTGCATGAAGTTATTTTAGATATATTTCCCTATAAAGAAGAAATTAAGTAATGTCTATATCTATGTGGTGCAACAGGAAAAGGTAAAGTTTTCCCCAGATAGCTCAGATTTCTAAACAGTGGTAATAAGAATATCAAGAAGTTATCAAAAACAGAAAGTCAAAAGCATGGAGTTATAATCAGAACCTGATTTTTGCAGTAAATAGACTATTTTCAAGGTGTCAGATACTTTTGAAAGCTGAATCAATTCATACAGAATGTGAAAATACATTTGGTATCAGAAGCATTGCATTACTCCCATGGCCTTAAATTATTGTTTGATGAAATGTGTAAAAGTGCCTAATTTGCTTTTAGGTAGCAGCTTGCTCACTAGAAGAATGAGTTCTTTTTCAAATATATTTTTGTCAAATTAGACAGCATTTCCCAAATTATGGGTTCCATTCACTTGATGTATCATAGGAATGTCTCTCAGTAAAATAGAAATGTTGTCATAAATTTATATATTCACTCATTCATTGATATTTTAACTTACATATTTTTGAAGAAGTATAAACAAATATTAAAGAATATGAAGAAAAATCTTTATATTAGTATAGTAAAAACTCTTGAGAAATCCATTAAGAGGATTTTTCACTTGCATACCACACATCCAACAGATGGAACTCCCAAACACACACAAATTTCCTATTTCTATTAGAAGTTTTTTTCAGTATATATTACAACTATATTTGATGTCAGCTTTGAAATCAACTTCATCAACTTGAATCAATCATCTCTCTTTTTTATTGATTCTTTTTCAAAATAACTCTTTAAGTTATTCTTTCCTTTATATTCTTATGGACCTTATCTTAGTTCAGGCCCTCATATCTGAACCATCAAAATAACTTCCTTCCTAATATCCTTTCTTCAGTCTCACCTTTTCTATCATTTATTTGATAGTTTGTCATCATATGATATTACCAAACAC
>NW_007736018.1:48525-49673 GCF_000696425.1 Galeopterus variegatus
TCAGTCTCACCTTTTCTATCATTTATTTGATAGTTTGTCATCATATGATATTACCAAACACTGTATGGAATATATACATTTATGCTAAAAATTCTTTAGTTGTTCTCCCCTATTTAGGAAGTAATATCTCTGATATGTTACTATCTTGCCACTACATACCTTCATAAATTGTACTGGAAGCTTCTAATTCTTCTATTTCATAGTTGTTTTCTCTTCTTTTGAAAAACATCTATTCTTGTCTTCTTCTAGAAAATGCCTCTTTCCCTATCCTAAATATGTTTATTCGAGTAGAACTCTATCTTTCTTTCAGAGGGATTCTGCATCCTTGGCTTTGGGTTGGTTGATCTGGAATATAATACATGGTATAATATAGGTCAATTGTATTTCTTTATCACTATGGCCACAGTTAATTGTTCAAGGAATAGACATTGCCGCAAACTAGTACAATTACAATCTTTCCCCAGTTTTGTACTTGTAACCAAAGAAAGAAAATGTTAAACCCTCCCCAGTGACAAACTTGAGATATGAGGAGCAAACATGGATGCTGATTTTATATCCTGCCATGTACAATCAGTGTGAGAGAAGGAAGCCAAGAGAGTGAAGCAAATATTTGAAAGAGACAGACTCACTAGCATTCAAATTCCTTGTTTTAGGAAACCAGGCTTGAAATGGGAAGAATATCAAGAGAAGTCTAACTAAACCACAGAAATTGACGAAGGTGAGTCTAGACATTAGATACCATTTCTAATATTTCTACCACCTGATGTCACTGCTGTTGCCACTGGAATGAATTTCCAACTGGAAGTCCCAGTTGCGAGTGTCTGATTGTCCAGTGCAGGACATGTATATGCACACTGGCTACCAAGACTTGAGATAACCAAATTTTGCCTTTAGATTTCTAATGCCAGAGGTGAATTTCACCTCCCACCAAAAGTCACACTGTAGCAGATTCCCAAATATAAAAAGTCAGTTCGAAGGCTTTTCAGGCAAAAAATAATGTCCAATACTCAAGAGTCTTTCAATTAATTTTCCTTTCTGCCTAAGCTAGTTTCAGGGATGTCTATTGCAAAAATGATTTAGAACAATATTTTCATCACATATTAATCAATAAGTAGCTAACGTATTAAGAATCTTGTATCTGCCATATT
>NW_007736018.1:50402-52189 GCF_000696425.1 Galeopterus variegatus
ATGTATATGCACACTGGCTACCAAGACTTGAGATAACCAAATTTTGCCTTTAGATTTCTAACACCAGAGGTGAATTTCACCTCCCACCAAGAGTCACACTGAGGCAGATTCCCAAATATAAAAAGTCAGTTCGAAGGCTTTTCAGGCAAAAAATAATGTCCAATACTCAGAGTCTTTCAATTAATTTTCCTTTCTGCCTAAGCTAGTTTCAGGGATGTCTATTGCAAAAATGATTTAGAGCAATGTTTTCATCACATATTAATCAATAAGTAGCTAACGTATTAAGAATCTTGTATCTGCCATATTTATTTTTTCATTTAATTGCCACTATAACTTTATGAAGTTTAGTGTTATTTTCTCAGTTTTACAGATGGAGAAATGGAGTTTTAGTGGCATTAAATAACTTAGCATAAACTACACAATCAAATAATAACAAAGCAGTGATTTAAACTAAAGTTCTTAACATTTCTTTGATGTTGCTATCTATTGCTAGTGCCTCATCTTCTTCTAAATTCCCTTGAGATTTTTGCGTTGCTTCCACCAAGTAACCTCCCAGTCACTCCCAGTTATTCACTGAACAATTTGACTCCTGTTTCACTGCATTCTTCCCCACCCAAATCCTTGGGTCTTGACTACCCAAATGGATGAATCCCTAGGTATCTTGATTCTTTACCTTCCAAGAATTAACAAACTTTTACTCCATTCTTCATTCTTCACCCACTTACTAGATACACCCTGCACCTTATCATCAAGAGTAACTGTGATAACTTCAAATCCAAATTTAAACATTTTGTCCTCTATCCTGCTTTCTCACTTAGTCTATTTCACCTAATGAAACAAAATTGGATTATTTGCTTTTTTTATTATCGAGTTGTAAGAGGTCTTTACATATTATAGATATTAGATTCTCATCAGATAGATGATTTGCAAATATTTTCTTCACTTTATGAGTTGTCTTTTTATTAGACAGTATCTTAAAAATGTCCTTGAAGCACAACAGTTTTTAATTTTGATGAAGTCCAATTTATCTATTTTTTCTTTCATTTGTGCTTTTGGTGTTATTTCTATTCAGGCTTTGCTAACCCAATAGGCAATAAAAACATTCTAAATTTTCTTCTACAGGTCTTACAGTTCTAGTACTTACAATAAAGTTTATGATTCATTTTGAGACTTTGTGTGTGGTATGAAGAAAATGTTCAACATTATTCTTTTACAAGATATGCAGTCTTCCTGGCACCATTTTTTTGAAAAGACTATTCTTTTCCCATTGAATTTTCCTGACAGCTGTGTTAAAAATTCATTAACAATAAATAATCAATTATATTCTATTGATCTATATTTATTACAGTGCCTTGATTACTATAGCTATACAGTAAATTTTGAAATCAATGATCTGAGTCCTCCAGCTTTGTTCTTGTCCAAGATTGTTTTGGCAATTCTGCATCCCTTGTTTATCCATGTGAATTTTACGATTGTCTGGTCAATTGAAATGGTAAAACCAACTGCATACATTGAACTTGTAATTGTAATACCATCTAGCTCACTACGAATTTTTATTGGCCTGGAAAAACACAGAAATGTTTTTCTGTTATTGCTATATTTACTGAGATTAGATTTGAAGTAATTATTTTTGTAGAAGGGTTTAAACTAAAGGAATTCAGGAAAACATAACTGAGTTATGAGAATTGTGATTGAGATTTAGAAGAGTCAAGATCACCTAGAATATAATAAAAAAACTTAGGTTTTTAGTCTAACCATCTAATCAACTGGCCAGCCCTAAAACTTAG
>NW_007736018.1:52730-56062 GCF_000696425.1 Galeopterus variegatus
AGTTATGAGAATTGTGATTGAGATTTAGAAGAGTCAAGATCACCTAGAATATAATAAAAAAAACTTAGGTTTTTAGTCTAACCATCTAATCAACTGGCCAGCCCTAAAACTTAATGTTTAAAGAGAATTGATTTGTTTTCCCATTGGAAGGAATTATAGATACTAGCCTGAAAATTGAGTTGTACCTGTGGTTGCCATCTTTGCAGGTCACTGAATGGCAGAACCATACAATGTCTTAAGCTGCTGCCAGCTAAGACCCATCTCAAATGTGCACTAGAATTCATCATCTATCAGTCTGAAGCAAAATCTCTGCCTTTGACTGATATATGAATAAGCATTTTTATTTTAGCCACAGCCTTAGATATTTCACTTTTGAGATTCTGTGGAATAGCTCTTCTTGCTCTTATTTTGTAAATGACAATAACATAGCTGATTCCCCAACTACCTGCAAAAGACACTGCCTTCTGGATTGGCCACATAGACATACAGCCTGATTTTGTGGTCTTGTCAATCCCCTAACTTAACCTAATTTTTATTTTGGTTTCACTGAATTTTGAAAAGTAAGAGTTGCTTTCAGTGTTCAGTGCCTTTTATCTTCAAAGTAGTGGGACCTTCTTTTTTTTTCTCAGTATTGTTTGAAAAATGCATATGTTTATTGTTTCATGAGCATATTCTTGAAGGTAATAATGAGGACCAAATTAAGCTTTCTGGCCAACTGGAGTATTCAGTTGGTTAATAAAATTGAACACACTTTATAATTCTACATGTTCTCTCTTATCATAGCTTAATTATTGTGCACATAAGTAGAAAAACTATCCTGCATATGCTCCTTTATCTTGCTCCTGAAGGTCTTCCAACTACCTTATGGATGTAGGAAAAAAAAGTGTTGTCAGAATTTACTTTGCCACATTTCTTTTAGAAATCTCAAATTCAAATAGAAAGACACCAGTTTCTCCTTGAGTTTCCACAAGTAATTCTCAAACTGTATTTGCATAACCTTTTGAAGTTCTAAAATATATATTTTGGAAAATAGATTCTAAAAGAATAAAAGAATGCTTGAGAGAGCATGAAATAAAACTAGGTACTGTATTTCCTAGCTACTATTAGGTGAATTTTCAAATCACATAATAATAGTACCTCTATGATATGCAGAGTTATTTTATCTTCAAAACATTTCATAATGAATGTATTTGTTTTGAACAAATATAAAATACATCATCGAGTTTCATATTGTTGTTAGGGATTATTGCATCTTTGCATATGTTTAGGGATGAAGCATTGAGATAAACACTAACACCTTTTCAAATACAACCGTGCACTTCACTGTTATTTTTATTGCTCCTGTCTCTCTACCTTCGTCCTCCTTTCACTGTATGTGCTAGTCTTCCTTGTTCCTCCCACTGCTTGACTATAAACCGTTCCTCAAGATTCCTCACGATTTGACCACAATCCCTTCACAAATTACATAATACACATGTTACATAATGTTATTTATAACATTCTTCTTTATCCTCTATGGTGCTGTTCACAATTCTGTTATTTTGCTTTTATGGAAAGAAGAGCAAATGTGTGATTGACAGTACTACTGAGTAAGAGTAAAACTTCCTCTGTTTGCTGATGATTTTTAATAGTTAACCCAAGTAAATTATCCTCCTCATATCAATGCTTAAATGATTAGTCTGATTTTACCATCTGTTATTTCATAACTGGCTCTCCAAATTGGCACGTGGATAAAATTAGGGAAAAAATGAACTTACACTTTTCATTCTGAAATATTTGGCATGTAGGGCATTGCGATTATTAAATGACATTTTTAAAAGCATTTCATCTGAATTCATGCTTACAGATATGGTAGGGTGGCACTTTACTTCTCTTTCATTTCTTTTTTCTCCTATTCCCGATTAGACTGGGTAAAGAAAGGGAAACTTTGTTAGCATAACAAATCAACAGCATTATGGCATGAGAGGCAGCTGAAATTAGTAAAGGGGAAATTTTGTTTTATCTCTTCCTTTCTGAAGATTTGAAAGGGTCTTATTCAGCATTGAAATTAGAAAGTTGTTAATTGTTTACAAAGACAGACCATGAAGGAAAATGGAAACTGGAGGAGCTGATTGCAGCACCAAGTCATATCTAGGACTATAGGAGGAATACTGAGAGTAGGAGAAATGGAGATAATATGGGGATAAAGGGAAAAAAAGAGGGGGATGCTGGCAAAATAAGGGAAAATTCAAATACTGGTTTGAGGTGGTCTTTAAAATGCTTCATAAGTGGGCCGGCTCCGTGGCGCACTCGGGAGAGTGCGGTGCTGGGAGCGCAGCGATGCTCCCACCTCGGGTTTGGATCCTATATAGGGATGGCCGGTGGGTTCACTGGCTAAGCGCGGTGTGGGTGACACAAAGCCAAGGGTTGCGATTCCCTTACCGGTCACGAAAAAGACAAAAAAAGAAATGCTTCATAAGTAACTTTATGATTAATATTTTGGATTATCATAATACTCTGAATGTATTCCTGATCTACTAATGACAAACCTCACTTTCTTACAAGGAGATATATCAACATAGCTCCCTTTGGGTTCAAAAGCAAAACTAAGGTATTACATGAAGATTGGGACTTCTGTGTCTCCTGTTTGCCTGTATCAATATAAATCACTGGCTTGAGCCAGGAAAGCATCACTGTGTTGTTGAGCTGGTGGAGAGAGATGGTCCTAAATCCGACATGAGCAGCAATGATGGCGAGAGATGAGGTGGAAACTTAACACTGTAGCAGTAGTAGAGCCTCCAGGGTACTGAAAAGTCCAGGAGACAACACCAGGAAGAGAATGAGCCTGGCATTAGAACAATGCAATAGGGAGGAATGGAAATAGAGCAACTTACTCATCTGGGTCTGATTTCTGAGATCCACCTGGACAGGAAAGGCGGTGTCTGCAGAGTGTGGCAGTCTTGCTTGTTAATTATATGTATTTTCTGGTTCAGAGTAAAGAGAAAGGAGCAGAAGTACTATAACCTGACTCTTCTTCTGTCTTCTGATCTCCTGTGTCACCCTTTAACCACACCCAACAGGAAGTTATTGGAAATGGAGCCAGAGTGATGCAGATCATAGGAGTCAGACTTTCAGGTATAAATCAAGGGCAGAAAACAGATCTAGAGAGACAAATAAAAAATAACCACCAAGAAGAATTAGATACCTAGTGAAATGATCCATTGCTAAGATTCTTGGTATACTTACTTATTACAAGTAAATACATTGACATTTCTTGGTTTGCTTACTTGGTATGCTTGCTAAGTCACCCCAACTGGACTGAGCCAACTAAATTACAAAAGGCTGCTGAGAAT
>NW_007736018.1:57040-58532 GCF_000696425.1 Galeopterus variegatus
TTTTTTTTTATGCAGAGCTAATTGTTTCATACAATTAGATCCATAACCTTGTGCCATTAACAATTTTCAAAATGACTGAAAATCACCCTATACCCTTTTATGGAAATGGTGAGAATTCGGTGTCATTCTTATCCATTAAGTGAAACACTTAAGATAACTTCTAAGATGTGAATTGTCTTGGTTATCTCTTTTTTGATTTTTAATTTATAAAGCAAGTGACTATTTTATTCGTACTAAACATACAGGCATGATTTTTACTCATTCGGTTTGCACTTCTATTTTCTTTTCTGTTCTGCACATATGAATATACATGTTTCTCTATCTGAAAGATTTATTCCTCTAAAATAAATAAAATATTACAACTATCATCAAATACTATTTTTTTAATAAAAGAGGAATTTTAGATGATATAGCTTTTATCCAAAATATATTTATGGTTTGTAAATACACTACAAGAACCATTAGGAATCTTAAAACTATTCTGAATATCAATAAATTAGTTATAATTTTTCTTGACATCAGAACTCATTTCACTGCTTCATTAACAAAGATACAACTGAATTCTTAGCTTAACATTTTATTTTCAAAACCATATGTGATTATAGAGTTATCCAAAGATAAAAACTCCAAGATTGCAAAACATATTAGAACAATAGCATTAGAACAATGCATTAGGGAAGAATGGAAATTGAGCAAATTATTCATCTGGGTCTGATTTCTGAGATCCACCTGGACAAGGAAAGGCAGTGTCTGCAGGGTGTAGCAGGCTTGCTTGTTAATTAGATGTATTTTGTGGCACAGAGTATAGAGAAAGGAGCAGAAAAAGCTATATAAGAGCAGTATATATATACCTACTCAAGAGTAATTTTACTGCATAGCTCAATATTTAAAGTGATAGTAATTTTATCAAACTTCTGGATAAGAAAATATTCAAAATTCTCCAATAAAAACAATAAAAAATTCAATAAAACAATACTGCTTTAAAAAATCAGACACCTGACTCAAAAATATTTTAATTAAAGTACTAATAACCCCTTTAGTTGCCCACATTTTTACCTACAGGCACAGCTGCCTTTGAGCAGTATCCACCAATAAGTGGTCTCACTTAATATGTGTTACTCAGTTTGGGGGCAGTTTCAGTCTGGGCTCATTTCTTTCATGTTTATGCTGTATAGATTTACTACATAGGCCAGTTTTTTTTTTTCTTAAACATAATAGATTGTACATGTCTATAGGGTACAGTATTGAATATCAATTATCATGTGTGCAATATGTGATTCTCAAATCAGGATAATTAGTATATTCAACATTATATAATACAAATTAATTTTTGTGGCACTTTGCCAATTTTTTGCCAATCTCCCCTCCAACTCCTCCTTCCACCCCTCTGGTGGCTTCAGTTCTGTTCTCTTGATTTGAAAGATCAATGAATTATTGTGATTGTTTCTTTGTATCTCTCTCTCTCTCTCTCTCTCTCTCTCTCTCTCTCTCT
>NW_007736018.1:59388-61597 GCF_000696425.1 Galeopterus variegatus
TCTCTCTCTCTCTCTCTCTCTCTCTCTCTCTCTCTCTCTCTCTCTCTCTCTCTCCCCCAACCCCCTCTTTTTCTATTTCCCACTTAGGGGTGAGAACATGCAGTATTTCTCTTTCCGTGCCTGGCTTATTTAACTTAACATAATTTTCTCTAAGTTCATCCATGTTGCTGTGAATTACATAATTTCCTTATTTTTTTATGGCAGAGTATTATTTCATTGTGTATATATATCTATATTTTCTTTATCCTGTTGTCCATCGATGGATATTTAGGTTAGTTCCAACTCCTGGATATTGTAATAGAGCTGTGATGGGAGTGCAGGTATCCCTTTGACATGATGATTTCCATTCTTTTGGGTATATACGTAGCAGTGGGATAGCTGGATCATCTAGCAGTTCTATCTGTAGTTTGAGGAAACTCCAAACTGTTTTCCATAGTGTCTACAATAATTGATAGTCCCACCCACAGCGTGGAAGTGTTCCCCTTTCTCTGCATTGTCACCAGCATTTGTGATTCTCTGTCTTTTAGATAACAGCCAGTCTAACTGGGGTCAGATGATATCTCAATGTGGTTTTGATTTGCATTTTCCTGATTAGTGATGTTGAGCATTTTTTCATGTGTCTGTTGGCCATTGGTATGTCTTCCTTTGAGAAATGACTTTTCAGGTCCTTTGCCCAATTTTACTTATTTTTTTATTTTATTTAATTTTTTTACTGTCAAATTGTTTGAGTTCCTTTTATAATCTGTATATTAATCCCTTATTGGGTGCATAGTTGTGAATATATTCTCCCATTTGGTAGGTTGTCTTTTCACTCTGTTGGTTGTTTCTTTTGCTGTGCAGAAGTTTTTAGCTTGTTATAATACCATTTGTTTATTTTTTCTTTTGTTGCCTTTGCTTTTGGGGTCTTATTCATAAAGTCTCTGGCTTATCCAACTNATTGTTTCTTTTGCTGTGCAGAAGTTTTTAGTTTGTTATAATACCATTTGTTTATTTTTTTCTTTTGTTGCCTTTGCTTTTGGGGTCTTATTCATAAAGTCTCTGGCTTATCCAACTTCCTGAAGTGTTTCCCCTATGTTTTCTTTCAGGAGTTTTATAATTTCAAGTCTTATATTTATGTATTTAATACATTTTGAGTCGATTTTGGTATATGGTGAGAGGAAGGGGTCCAGTTTCATTCTTCTGTATATGGATGTCCAGATATCTGAGCATCGTTTATTGAAGACACAGTTTTTCCTCAATGTGTGTTCTTTTTTCCTTGGTCAAAGATCAGTTGGCTATAAGTACATGGGTTGATTTCTTGGTTCTCTGTTCTGTTCCATTGGTCCACGTGTCTATTTCTCTGACAATACAATGTTGTTTTNTGGCCATTCAGGGTTTAGTTGCTCCATATGTATGTTAGGATTGTTTTTTCTATTTCTGAGAAGAAAGTCATTGGTATTTTCATGGGGATTTCATTGAATCTGTAGATGCTTTGGGAAGTATGGTTATTTTCACAATGTTAATTCTTCCAATCCAAGAGCAAGAAATATCTTTCCATCTTTTTGTGTCCTCTTTAATTTCTTTATCAGTGACTTTTAGAGATATTTCACCTCCCTGGATAAATTGGTTCCTAGGTATTTTATGTTTTTGGTGACTATTGTAAATGGCCTTGCTTTTCTGGTCCCCTTTTCTGCTAGTTCATTATTGGAGTATGCTACTGATTTTTGCCTGTTGGTTTTGTTCCTGCAACCTTGCTGAAATTGTTTATCTGCTCTAAGAGTTTTTTGTAGTCTTTAAGTTTCTCTCTATGCTATATGCAAATAAAGACAGTTTGACTTGATCTTTTCCAGTACGGATGCCCTTTACTTCTTTCTCTTGCCTTATTTCTCTGGCTGGTACTTCCAATACTGTGTAAAATAGGAGTGGTGAGAGTGCAGATCCTTGTCTTGCTCCTGAAAATTTTTCTCCATTCAGGGCGAGATTGGCTCTGATTTGTCATATATGACTTTTATTGTGTTGTAAAACTTTATTTCTATACCTAATTTGATGAGTCTTTATCATGAAGGGACATTTAATTTTGTCAAATGCTTTTTCTGTGTCTTGAGATAGTCACATCGTTTTTGTCTGATTTTTTTTGATGTGGCATATCACATTTATTGACTGGCCTATGGTGAAACATCTTTGCATCCCTGGATGAATCCCATTTGATCACGGTGAACATTTTTTTTTT
>NW_007736018.1:63036-64720 GCF_000696425.1 Galeopterus variegatus
TTCTGTGGTATCAGTTGTAATGTGTCTTTTCATTTCTGAGTTTTGTAATTTGGATCTTCTCTCTTCTTTTTATTTTTGATACGTAGCTAATATTTGTCTATTTTGTTTATCTTCTCAAAAAAACAACTTTTTGTTTCATTGATCTTTTGTATCGTATTTTGGGTTTCTATTTCATTTAGGTCTGCTCTAATCTTATTTATTTCTGTCTACTAATTTTGGGATTGGATTCCAGTTCTTGTTTCTGTATTTCTTTGAGGTATAGCATTAAGTCGTTTATTTGAAATCTTTCTATTCTTTTGATGTAAACATTTATTGCAATAAACTTCCCTCTAGTAATGTTTTTTTTCAGTATCCTACAAGTTCTGGTATGATGTATCTGTATTTTTGTTAGTTTCAAGAAAGTTTTTGATTTCCTGTTTAATTTATCCTTGGACTATTTGTTGTTTAGGAGAATGTTGCTTAATACCCATGTGTTTGTAGATTTTCCAGAATTTCACTTGTTATTGATTTCTAGTTTTAATACATGTGTTATGAAAAGATACTTGAAATGATTTCAATATTTTTAAAGTTGTTGAGTCTTAATTTGTGACTTAATATGTAATCTATCCTTGAGAATGTTTCATGTGCTGATGAGAAGACAATATATTCTTTAGTTGTTGGATAAAAGGTTCTGTTGATATCTGCCAAGTCCAATTGGTCTAAAGTATAGTTTAAACCCTGTGCTTATCTGTTGATTTGTTGCCTAGAATATCTGTCCAAATTTGAGAGAGGGTTTTCAGGTCCCCAACTGTTATCATATTTGGGTCTGTCTCTTTCCTCAGGTCTAGCAAAGTTACCTGTATATATCTGGGTGCTCCAGTATTGGGTGCATATTATAGTTATGATTGTCATGTCTTCTTGCTGGATAGATCCCTTTATCATTACATAATGGCCCTCTTTGTCTCTTTTTATGTTATTTTGTTGTTGTTGTTGTTGTTNTTTTTTTTTTTGTCTACCTGGATTATTTCAAAAAGATTGTCTTCAAGATCAGAAATTCTTTTTTGCTGCTTCTTCTAGCCTGTTGTTTCATTTCTCTCTTGTGCTTTTTATTCCAGGAGTTCTGCTACATTCTCTTTTAAGGTATTAATCTTTCTGTAAATTTTGTGCACTAGAGTTTCTGCACTCTCTGGGGGTTCCATGTGTGTCTCTCCCCAGGTCAAGGCAATCACATGGTCTGAGCATGTATCTTGCACTCCAGGTGTGCTACTGTGGAGATCAGAATAATTCACCCTATGGGTTGGGCCACTAGGTCATGGATCTGTGCTTGCTCACCTCTTTCTTCAGGCTCTGCTGGGTGATCCTACTTGTATCAATGCAGTAGAATGGTTGGTGGGCTGCCTGCACAGTGGCAGTAGCTGCTGAAGCAGTTGTGGTTGCTGCTGTGGTGGTGGGCCACCCTTGAAATGGCAATGGCAGCAGGCCACCTTTTACAGCAGTGGTGGACGGGCAGTGGGTGTTGTGGACAACCTGTGTAGTGGCAGTGTCTATGGCAGCAGTTGGCTGCCCATGTGATGGTGCCAAACCCTCTTGCTGTCTGTCCATGCGGGCTGCCCTTAGCTCTAAGGCAGTTATTCTTTTCTTTCTTTTTTTTTTTTTTTCCTTTTTGTCTTTTTTCGTGACCGGCACCAGATCGCAACCCTCAGTG
>NW_007736018.1:66268-67333 GCF_000696425.1 Galeopterus variegatus
CCACAGTAGAATAGCTACTAACAGATTTTAACTTAACTAGAATTTCTCTGGTTTATCAATTAGATAAGTACATATAAAGTCTCTCTTTTAAAATCCTTATATTTGAATATATAGACAAACCTTAATTACTGTCTGTTATAGTTTTATTTTAAAAAACCTTTTCTGATAACTGGGCAGTATTAAATATTATTGATGATACATTATTGTTTCTTGTATAAACTTCCACGATGCTCTCAGGCACCATAATTTTACTATTTTCTTTCTGTGTCTTTTAAATATCAGATATTGTGGAAAATAAGAAGCATTAAGTCAGAGCAGACAGGTGGACAGACAGCCTGAACTGCAACAAGGAATACTAGATAAGTGTTTGTTATTTAGAACCACCTGTCTTCCCAATATACTGTTTTTCTAAACCCAGGCAGACCTCTTCATGACCACAGGTTTTCCCTGGATGGAGCTGAAATACACATATGTTAAGTCACAGTTCCAGAGATCGAAGTTGACTTTTCAGACTAAAATTTCTTATGAAGAAAATATGGTTTTAAAATATCTTTCATTTAGTTACCAGGTCTCTAAATAAAATATATAAAAAAAGGATGGGGGTAAGGGTAGAGTTCAATACATAAAACAATAGAAACCTTGTAATAAGACCAGGTGAATATAAGACCAGAGAATGAAACAGGTTGGAAGGTAATTCCAGGCACAGCATCATGTTATCCTTTAAGGCTAACTTCAGTAAAATCAAGCAGATAACTTTCTTTTTCAATATCATGGTGATTTAGATAACCAAAATAACTTTCTGTTTCAAGGCATCTAATAACAAAAAAAATAAAACCCATAGCCTTTTAATTACTACCTAGCTGAACTCACAAGAAAATTTGGAAAATACTCAGGGAACTGAAACAAAGATGGAACTGAAAACCAGAGTGGTAAGCACCTGAACTCATACTGGAGACTTACTCGGAGGCCTTAACCAGGCAGGGAAGGGTGAGAAAGGCCTTTAGTGTGGTGGGTTGGGGGGTTGGAAATAATCTTATTGCCTAAATCCAGAACCCTCAAAAGGCT
>NW_007736018.1:68972-69931 GCF_000696425.1 Galeopterus variegatus
TGAGGATTGCAACTAAAAGAATAGAAAAAGAATTCTCAGATTTCAGAACAGTAGATGAAAAGTTATTGAATTTTAAGTATCTTAATCATCTCCCAAAAGGCAGGTAAAACAGAAAACACAAAAGCATTGTAAAAATTTAAGTAGTAGAAACTACAAAGATTAGAGAAGCAAGTGTGAATATCTTAGTATAGACTATATATGCAAGTGCACTAAATCACTAGTTAAATATATAAAACTGTTAGGTTGGATCTAAAAGCAAAATTAATATATGAGATTTACAAGGGATATAACTAAAATACATGAACCCAGAAATATTGAAATTAAAAAAGTAGGCAGTTATCACCTAAAAGTACTGTGGAGCAATAGAGCTAGAAGACGAAATTTTACTTAAGGAAAAAAACAATATTGGGGATAAAAGTGACCACTATTTAAGGAAGAAATGAAAAACACAAACACTCAGTTTTTATAGGATCAAATAAAAATAATGAAGAGGGGATGGATTATTTGTCTCTATAGCTATACTTGTGATGTAACTCGTGAATTTTATTTTTCCTTGGTACTTNTTACTCATAGATCCCTGATGAATGCACTGCTAAAATAATAATCAATATTTTTTAAGAGGAAGGAAATAAAACTCAGACAAAATGTGTAGTTGTAAAAAAGAAATTATGGGTAAAGAATCCACTATTTTTTAAATAAGTGTAAACAATAAAATATTAATAAAATTATTCATTATTTATATGTTGTAACACAAGGACCTAAATAACATGTAACATTCACTACATGAAAGGGTACTGAATAGAATTAATTTATTCTAAAATCCTTTTAATATTTGACTGAAAAGTAGAGATACTATTAAACTTTTTTATCTGTTGTAATAATTATGCATCTTAAAATTTGAGGATTGCAACTAAAAGAATAGAAAAAGAATTCTCAGATTTCAGAACAGTAGATGAAAA
>NW_007736019.1:0-1365 GCF_000696425.1 Galeopterus variegatus
TATATATATATATATATATATATTCAAAAAATAAAGCAGAGCTTATAATGAATGCATTACCCATTTGTAACCTGCTTTTTTTCAGCTAACAATATACAATAAACTTATTTCTATGTCACCAAATATTCTATGTCAAAGGGATGCAAAAATTAAGGTTTTTGAGTGTATTTTCAAAATACCTCCCTAAAAGTTATATCAATTTATGCACCCAAGAGTAGTGTATGAGAATGCCAATTTATTTGTATCCTTGCCAACCAATTACTGTTCCTTTTATTTTCTATTTTATTTATTTTTTTGGCGGCTGGCTAGTGCCAGGATCTGAACCCTTGACCTTGGTGTTATCAGCACCACGCTCTCCCAAGTGAGCTGACCGGCCAGTCCTATTGTCCTTTTTCATCAATGCCAACTGAAGAATAAGGCAAAATGATAGTTCAATTTGCATTTATTTTATTAATATGCAGTTGAACGTTTACTTGTGCGTTGACCAGCTATATTCCTTTTTTGTGATATCTTTCCATGCCTGTTACTGGAGCATCTATCTCTTTCCTGTTGATTTTTAAAGATTATCTATCTGTTATGGGTGTTGAAAGTCTTACTAGCCATGTGTGTTATAAATATATTTTCTGAGGTTGTCGATTGCCTTTGGTTGCATTTGTGGCTTGTTTGGGAAGTAGAATTGTTATCTTTTTATGATCAAATCAACTTTATCTTTGATGATTTCTACCTTTGGCATCAGGCTTTGGTATTTCTCACCTCAAGGTTCTATAGATATTAAACAATGTTTTCTTCTAGTATTTTTGTAGATATTTTTACACTCAATGTTTAATCCACTGGAATTTACTTAGTTCTGTGGTTTGAGTTTATTTTGTTTTTGTTCCACCACTCATTTGGAGGAAAAGTAGGATATTTGGGGTCATATGTCTTTTCTTCCCTCTGACTGTAAGGTATCTTCTGATCTGATTGCCCATCAGGTTTTTATATTATAGTTCAAGAATAAACTTTGATTTATTCAGCTGACTCCCCCTCCCCAACAATCCCCTTGTTCCTTGACCCCAGTGCTGCTGTGAGCCACAGCACACCATAGGAGCTATGGAAAGGAAAACACCTCTCCATGCACCCAGATGGGGCATTAAATGGCAAGAGAACTGTGGTTTATCACGTGCCAATTCTGCATTAGCTCCTGTGCTTCAGGTAGTTTTTTGGGTTCAATCTCATAACAACCCTGAGAAGTATTATTTTTCCCATCTTATGAAAAGAAAACATTAGGTTCAGCAAGATTCCATAGCTTACTAAAGTGTCACTCCAATGGCGGAACTGAAATTCAAATCCAATCCTGCTCCCTCAGAAACTCATGGAACCCAGGAC
>NW_007736019.1:1473-4774 GCF_000696425.1 Galeopterus variegatus
CTCTCCATGCACCCAGATGGGGCATTAAATGGCAAGAGAACTGTGGTTTATCACGTGCCAACTCTGCATTAGCTCCTGTGCTTCAGGTAGTTATTTGGGTTCAATCTCGTAACAACCCTGAGAAGTATTATTTTTCCCATCTTATGAAAAGAAAACATTAGGTTCAGCAAGATTCCATAGCTTACTAAAGTGTCACTCCAAGTAAATGGCGGAACTGAAATTCAAATCCAATCCTGCTCCCTCAGAAACTCATGGAACCCAGGACTTCATAGCCCACCCAGTGCCCTCAGCAGGAAGGGGGAACAGCTAAGTTCTCCACCTTCTGTGTAGATGCTTGGCAGGTGTCCTAGACAGTTCAGACCTCTATGACAAGAGACCATAGACCAGGCTGGCTTGCACAGCAATTTATTTCTCAGTTCTGGAGGCTGGAAGTCCAAGATCCAGTGTTTTCTGAGGACCCACTTCCTGGCTTGTAGATAACATCTTCTAGTATCCTCACATGGCAGAGAGAGACAAAGCTCTGGTCTTTTCCCTTCTTCTAGGAGGACTAATCTCATCATGAGGACTCCATTCTCACGACCTCATCTAAAACTAATCACCTCTCAAAGGCCCCACCTCCAAATACCTAATGCCATTGGGCATTAGAGCTTTAACATATGAATTTGGGGGATGCAAGCATCCAGTCCACAGCAGAAACCTCCTCCTGCCAGGACTCCATCTGGCCCCAGAAACTGACAAGGGCTGGGGCTCCACAGACAAAGACAGGACCCTCTTAACAGGAAAATGTCATATTAAGGATGCAGATTGTTTTTCAGGCCTGAGTTTCCTTTGCAGGAAAGGAAGATGTCTATAAATTCTGTATCATTGCAAGGTGACGGCAAGAAGTGGGATTCCAGCGGGGAAGTGAGAAAGGATCGGGGAGGCCATCTGCTTGGTGGTTTTGTATCTGTTCATTCCCCTGCAGTCGGGAAGTTTCTACATCCACTTTGCAATCTTCCTGGAAACTCGAGCCAAGGACACATTTCTAATGTGAGAGGTCTGGAGTGTCCCTGTGGACCAGCAATTATCCGCTTTTATTACCTCTGACTTCCCAGTAATGGAGGCTGAAGGGCAAGCGAGGTCTCTGCACGTCCTTGAGATGGGGCAAGGCTGTGGGCACAGGACCACCTCAGATGGGGGTGGGAGCACAGGGGCTCTCAGCAGGTGAGATGCAGCTACCCTAAACCTTCCTGAAAGATCCCAGAAGACCCCGTCTCAAGAGCACTGTGTGTGGCACACTGTCATGTTCTTAAACCCACCGAGACTGATGATGACAGAGAAGCCTTACAAATAAAGAAATGGCCTTCTTGCAGATAGGGGGCTTGTGAAGTTCAGCCTGGTAGAGCCAGTACATTTCCTTTCAGTCATTTAGTTGGTCAACAAACACCTATTAAAATTCTACTAAGTACCAGGCCATGGCCAGAGACAAATAATACATGGTTCTTGTCCCCAGGAACTCACAGGCCAGTCACTCGGGTACTCAGATGCACTGTCAAGGGCCGGGGAGCAGGTAAGCAGAGGGCTTGCAGGAGAATGACAAAGGCATCTGAGTCAGCCACCTGAGATGACCGGCAGTCACAAAAGGCTTTCTCAAGAGGTGGCCTGTAGGAGTCCTCAATAAATGTGTGTTGGGCCTGACTGAGGAGGTGCTCAGAAAGAGGAAGAAGGGTAGGCCCAGCAGGCAAAGAGTCCCGTGCACAGGGACAGAGCAGCTGGCAGGGCAGGTTTTGGTGGCTCCAGGAACTGCAGCTGGATCCATGTGGCTGGAGCGTGGGTCTAAGTGGGGAGCAGAGAGAGGCTTGTCTGGTCCCCAGGGGTACACCTCAGACATGACTGAGACCTCCTGGATTGGGGCCAAATGGGGAGAAGAAAACTTCCCCAGTGGAGAAATGCCTGGGGAGGGGCAGGGCTGGGGGCAGAGCGCCCAACTAGGAAGAGCACAACGGCTGTTGCTGAGGGAAAGGAGGAGAGATGGGGACCTGGAGAGGGGCAGCTTGTAATCACAGTGACTGTAGCCTGGCTGTCCAGCTCCTTCTGTCCTTGCTCAATCCACGAAAATGGCTCAAGCTTCCATCAGGGGAGGAGGGGGTTTTGCGAGGAGGAGCTCATGTCTTTTGTTGGCCTGAATTCCCACCCACCCCGTCGTCATTGTCATCAGCCCTTCTCCTGAAACCCCTGTCCCCTCCCACCCTGTTTCCCGTGTGGGACAGCTAATACAGGGTGTTGAGCAGGCTTTTATAATTCATTCTCTTACACATTTAGAAAGATGAGAGAGAGAGAGAGAGAGAGAGAGAGGTATAATCAGCTTCCAGATGCCCCCTCGTGCACCACCATTAACTAAACATCTATATGCACTCGCCCCTAAGGTGGGCATTGGGAGTAACAACAGACACAGACTGTGCCCTTGGGAAGTTTCCAGCCCAAATGAGGAGACAAGAGCAAAGAGATAAGGGCTACTTAGGAGGAATATGCAAAATGCAACTGGGACAGCGGAGGGAGTGGTGGCCAGGTCACTTGCCAAAGATGACCACACAGGAGACATTTAGCCAGCTACTAAATACTGAATTGAAACTTCCCTGGTGAGGAAAAGTCCAAGCAGCGGAAGCAGGACATGCATGGCAATGTGGCGAGCTGGGGAGCAGAGAGTCCTTTGTGCCCGAAGTCCAGGCCATGAGGGGGCAGGGCTAGGTCCTGAGGAGCCCTGTTTGCCATCCTGCTGGTGATGGCTGCACAGCTGAGATGACAGGTAGGGATTACCTCTGGGGAAACTGAAGCCCAGAAAGCAACACGTTAATCAAGTTACATGCTCATGGTCAATAGCTGGTTGGGGCTGGTTGGGGCTGTGGGAGCTGAGCAAAGGCTCCTGCTGGGGCCATGGGGGGAAATGGTGGGAAGCCCGTGAGTGCCCAGAGGAGTTGGCAGGAGCCGGGAGGGCAGTGAGCAGGGTTCCATCTCTCCTGCAAACAGAGTATCCAGTGAGATTCCACACACAGATGGGAAGGACGGGCAGTCCTGCAGCTGGAGCTGGGAGCTCAGTATGTCCTCTCCTTTCGTGGGAGCAAGAATGCGTCATTCAGCAGGAATCCTTTGGGAAATCACAGGTGGCAGGAGAGAGGAAGGAAAACCAGTTGTGTCTCTACCCTGGAGGCTTGGAGGGACGCCCACGAGAGTTTCTGCTGGGGCTGGACAACAGTAGTGCTCACCTTGGCAGCAAGCAGAGCTCCTGAGTGGCATGGGTGGGCAGAGCAGGGCAGGAGACGGT
>NW_007736019.1:5461-7605 GCF_000696425.1 Galeopterus variegatus
GGGAGAGGGGTGTCATCAAGGGTCCCCTCTCTGGGGGCTGGGCCCTGACCCCACTGGGGAGGCTCTGTAGACTTCAGAGCTAACCAAAGGTTAAGGTGCTGGGGCACATGCACACCAACTCCCACTCATCATTGGTTGAGGGCTCCCACATGGGGTAATTCTGGCCTTCCCTACTAATAGCAAACACACCCCAGAGGGCACAGAAAGCCCAGGGCAAAGAGGTGCAGGTGCTGGCAGGTGGCTTTGGCCCCTGGGTCCTGAAGAATCCCTTCCCTACAGCTTGCAGGGTACAGGTAACTCTTGCTCCCCCCATCTCCTCTACAGGCTTCAGTGAGGTCAGGACCCAGCCCCCAGAGTGGGGACACCTGATGACACTCCCTCTCCTGGCTGCCATCTCCTCTCCACCTCATTTCTAGGGGCTAGGCTGCTGCAGAAGGCTGGAAATACTGAGAAGTATTGAATAGCTCTCCAAGGTGGGCACTGGGAGGCCCACTTCCTTAGCTTCTAGAACCCTCCTTGTGGGGCAGATCCCAGACAGCATTGGAGGAGACTGAGATTTACTAGGCTATCTGAGATCATCAGGTAAATGGTGGCAGTGAGTGGCATAGTGACTTCTGAACCTGTTTCCTCACTGGTAAGCGGGACCCCACCTCTTTAGGGTTGTTGCAAGAATTAAATGGGATTATGCATGTAAAGCTCTCAGCCAAGACCCTGCACAGAAAAGCCCTCGGTACTGCTAGCTCTGACACTGTCATCAGTAGCGTCATTAACATAACCAGCATGATTTCAGGCCCATTCTCGCAGCTCTGCCTACTTCACAGGATTCCTCTGAGAATAAAACCTAATAATGCACATTGAAGTTGTCTGAGAAAATACACACAGCTGCATAAGAGCTGGGTGAAAAGCAGAAATCTGGGCTAGTACCCTTGCGGTGTGGCCTTAGAAGAGTGGCTTCCCCTCTGTGGGCGTTTGCCTCAGAGTCCCGGAACTCTCGGGGTTGTTTCATCACAGCTCTTAGCCCTCTGGGCTGAGTGAGAGTCAACTGGTAGTTCCTGCTTGAACAAGCTGAAGTCAGATGAGCTGCCTCCTCGAGCCAGGAGAGGCCCGAGGGCTCCCTGGGAACACGCAGAACTCTCCAGGGCCTGCTGCTGACCCAAGCTGCCACCTCCTTGCTGCAGTCACTTTCTCAGCCTTGTCTCCCAGGTCAGAGCCCAAGCACAGGCATGGTCCTCAGTCCTGGGGGAAGGAGACCTGAAGCTGAAAGAGCGCTCAGCCCTTTTAAGAACTGTAGGTCCCTTAAGATGGCTGCCACAGGAGTGAGAGGAAGGACAGCATGGAGGAATTTTTCCAGAGTAAAAGCTGGCTGAACCTCCTGGAGGTGTAAACCCACCTGTGCACCCCACTTTCTGGAGGTGCAACCCCGCCCTGAAGGTGTCCTCCCTTCTCCCTTCTCTCACCTCCCTGAGCTCCGCTGCTGCCCCATGGTCTTCCCACTCTATTGTGCATGTTGCTTATTCCCTGGAAAGATTCTGCACCTTGGAGTGGGGTGACCAGGGACTGTGTCTTTATTTCCCACCCAAAAACATGGAAGCTGGGCTTGTCCCAGTGTGGCTTCCATGTCAAGTGCTGCAAACAGATGTTTCTTGTGATGTGCTCCAAGCCCCAGGGGGCTCCATGGACTCAGCAAAAGAGTTGCATGGCAGCTAGAACAAGCCTAGGCACCGGAATCCAGAGTTCTGGTTCAAATCCCGATGCTCTCCCTCTGGTTGTGTGGTCTTGGCTAGCTGCCACCCATGTCTGAGCCTCAGAAACCTGTACACAACAGAGTCCCCTCGCCCACATCCCTGTGTGGCTGTGGCCTCTGATCTGGGAGCAGATCCACCTTCTTCTTGGTGTGCAGAAGCTGGAGTGTGGCTCTCACAAGGATGGTGTCCAGGCTGGTGGACAGCAGAGCAGACACCTGTGAGTACTGCAGAGGACCCAGGAGTTCCTGAGGCCTGGGGGCAGGGTAGAGTGGCTACAGGGTCTGAGGCACATGGCCACAATGCCAGCACTGGGAACCTAAAAGGTCAAGTGACCACATACAAAGCCAGGGCCAGAGCAAGGCCAATCTGGAAGCCTACCCCAGAGAAGAATGAGGGACC
>NW_007736019.1:8121-20624 GCF_000696425.1 Galeopterus variegatus
ACAAAGCCAGGGCCAGAGCAAGGCCAATCTGGAAGCCTACCCCAGAGAAGAATGAGGGACCCATCTCCATGTCCAGGAGGCCACATGAGCCCCCCACACTCTGGCAGGCACACACCTGTGTCTCAGAGCAGGATCAGGCAGGGAGGAAGAATAACTGCATGTCCAAGCATTTACCGAGAAGAGAAAAAATCACCCTGAAGAAACCAGGCTGGAGGAACTGAGACACTGTTTATTGGCAAATGAGAGTTTCCTTCTCCTGGTTTTCAGCAGGCAGGGCTCCTGGGGAGGAAGGTTAGATCAGAGCCGACTGGTTGAGTGCAATACGATTTGGGCTCCTTGCCCTGGTACCTGTCTCTCCACTCACTGTGGTGGCCTCTCTCCGGCTCAGTCAGTCAGCAGCAGTGTCCACCCTTCACATCTCACTCACCAGGACAGCCACCACACAAGACCCTGGCCAGGAGCTGTGGGGAAGACAAAGAAACACAAGACAGGTTGCCCCTGGGCCCCAGAAGCTCACAATAGTCTGCTCTGTGAGAGGAGTGGACTATCATGAGCTTCTGGGGGACAGAATAGTTAGGAAGGGCTTCCTGGAAGAGGGTAGATCTCAGAATTAAATGGTGGAAAGAAGAAAGAGAGGGCATCTTATGTATCCATCCATCCATCCATCCATCCACTCACCCACCCATCCATCTATCCATCCACTCACCCATCCATCCATCTGTCCACCCATCCATCTATCCATCCATCCACTCACCCATCCATCCATCTATCCACCCATCCATCTATCCATCCATCCACTCACCCATCCATCCATCCATCCATCCATCCACTCACCCATCCATCCATCCATCCATCCACTCACCTATCCATCCATCCATCCATCCATCCACCCACCCATCCATCCATCCATCCACCCACCCATCCATCCATCCACTCACCCATCCAACCATCCATCCATCCATCCACTGATTCATCCATCCATCCATCCACTCACCCATCCATCCATCCATCCACTCACCCATCCATCCATCCTCCATCCATCCACTCACCCATCCATCCATCCATCCACTCACCCATCCATACACTCAGCCATCCATCCATCCATCCACTCACCCATCCATCCACTCACCCATCTATCCATCCATCCACTCACCCATCCATCCATCCATCCACCCACCCATCCAACCATCCATCCATCCACTCACCCATCCATCCATCCATCCACTCACCCATCCATCCATCCACTCACCCATCCATCCATCCACTGATCCATCTATCCATCCATCTACCCACCCATCCACCCATTCATCCACTCACCCATCCATCCATCCATTCATCTACTTAGGCAAGGATGTTTATGGAGTGCTATGGGCCAGGCACAGACTAGGGGGATTAATGAGATATCTAAGCTCGAACATTACAATTCAGTTTTCAGGCATCGTTTCTGAGCCCACACCCTAAAATGCTCATTTGAAGAGACTTGGTCATTTCATGTGGTAATCTTCTGTTAGAGCTTTTACCATAATTTCTTTTTGGGGGGGATGTGGGGGTTAGATCATGATAAAAAGCTGTGTGTGTTTGAGGCAGGAGGCAATCCATGGACTTTAAAATCTCTTTCCCCAGCCTGGGCAAGCTGACCTCTGCTTCTGAGGCATGCCATGAGCCCAGGCAAGGCAGAAGTAGCAGAGGAGACCGTGAAACATCAGTTTCAACTGGAAAGTCACATGACATGTTTTCTTTTACACAAATCAAATGAACCACCTTCCATTCCAGTGGTCACGTTTGCCTGTGGCACACATGTTCCTGCAATGCCTTGCGTGGGGGAAGGCCGTGTGCCGTGGGGCCCAGCAGACCTGAGCTGAAGCCCAGCACTGCCAGTAACCATGCAGCCTCGGCGTGTCCTGCCAGAACCCCGCTTTCCTCACGTATGAAATGTGGACAGCTCTACCTTCCTAGAGCAGACATAGCATGGACCAAGAGGCAGCCTGCCGAGCCCGACCTTCTGCCCCAGGCCCCCCATGCTCAAAAACCATCACGGAACCCAGGCCATTCCACTGAGGGTGGGTCATGGACTGCGGGGTCACTGAGAGCTGACTCTGGCAGCCGGAGCCCCAAGAGCAGACGGAAGTTGCCCAGAGTCCAATAGTGAGTTGGTGTCAGGACCAGAACCCAGCAAGTCTCCACCCGCCAGCCCCGTGTGTCTCTGACGCCATCCTTGGCCCTCCTGACACCCCACCAGGGTGGCTGCGTCATCTCTCCCCAGGCCTGCGAGTTGGGGATCTCTTCCCTCAGCCTATCCGTGCCCAAGGCTCTCTCCTCTTACAGCAACTCAACAGGAGCCTCGGGGCTCATGTCCCCAGTTGCTGGAGATCCTGCCCCTCTCAGAAGAGACCTGACCCCCTGCCACATTTTCACCTCGTTCACTCCCCAGCCGCAGCCTGGTGGCCACCCCACCAACCACAGAGACACCCAACAAGTCCTCAGAGTCTTCCTGCGGCCCGTGTGGCCTTCTGCCCTCGACACCGTCAGCCACACCCTTGTGTGGACACCACTGGCCCCACTGCAGCCTGCCATGGCCTCCCTCCATCCATTCCTGCCCCCTCCCAAACCACTGTCACCCTATCTCCAGAGTTTTGCTTTTAGGCAATAACCTGTTTTTTCACGTTCCTTCTTTAGACAATCCAGTAGCTCCTGGCCACTATGAACAAAGCTCATCCTCCCGGCATGAGATTCCTGTCCCTCAGGGCGTGGCCGCTGCTGATGCGACCCTGTCTCAGGCCCCTCCTCAGACATGCTCCCTCAGTCCTCTGCATGACCAGTCCCTTGTGGTTCATGTCTAATGTCCCCTGTGTAGCCACCCCCATGTCCCCACCCCCACCCCAGGTAGTTCTCCTGGGCACAAAGCTATTTACTCTGGATGAAGTGCAGCGATGAAGGCGAAATTGTCACCGCTGTTTAAGGGATTAGGCAAACGAGTCTCAAGGAGGGTGTCGTGCTGGTCACACAGGGAGTGAGCAGCAGAGTCCTGGGCCTCAGGTTCCAGGATTTAAAGCGGCCCAGAGAAATCCCAGAGGGTTGGTGTTTATTTTTGCAGAAAATAGCTGGAAAGGCTGGCTGCGGTAATTACCATTTCTTCTGCTCTCTGAGGGGCTGCTATCTTTGGCAAACTAATTACTAATAAGGTTTGCTCAACAGCCAGTGTAATCACTAGAGAAAACTATCCTTAAGGACTTATTCTGCCCAATTTGAGGCTTGATGCTGCAGCCGCAGTGTTCTGAGAGCCTGAGCTCCTCCTGTGGCCCACTCCTTCCCAGGGGACCTGCGGGGCAGAGAGGGGTGAGAGGGGGCAGTGAGTGGCTGGAGCTGCCCCTGACCACCATCCCTAATGGCAGTTTCCCTCCCTGGTACCCAGGTTTAAGTCCCAACTCTGCCAAGAATCTTAAGTTAATGTCTTGGCATTAAGATGAGAACAGTGATCCATGCTCCAGGGGGCGCTGTGACAGCCAGTGAGGTGGTGGATGCAGAGCAGCCCTGGGCCAGGGTCCCCTCCCACCCCCTTCAGTGGGAGATGGCAGCTCGCTGGGCCCTCCCCTTCCTGGCTCTCATGCCAAGTATCGTAGGCTCCCCTGTCCGTAAAACTGTATATGCTCAGAAGGATCTGGAAGGATGTTCCCCAAAATGTCTTTGTGTGTTGGATTTACACTTTTACTTGTACTTTCATGAATTATATTAACTTGTTATATTAAAATGTGTTTACAATTTGAAAAACCAAGCTCAGGAATGTGTTTCTGAGCGAGCTGCCCAGAGCCCCCTTCCAGTGCCCCCACTTCCTTGTGCCTGGAGACCCGTCACAACCCTTCCATGCGCTGCAGAGAGACACCAGGGCAGGCCGGGACTCCTCCCGTCAGCTCAAGGCAGAAAAAGAGGATACACACGGTTTGTCAGAAGGCAGAGGTGCCCGGCCGGCTGCAGGCAACCAGCTGTGACTATTTTTACTGAAACATGCTCTGCTCTCCGGGGCTCGACCAAGTGTTTAGAACTGAACACAGGCTGATGGCCTGTGCCCTCTGCGTCAGGGTCCCAGGCCATCGGTGCAGTCATTGGGTACTTTTCCTAACAAAATCTCAGGACCAGAAGGAGATGACAGACTTTTTGTAATATATACCCACATGTTTCCCCTCCAAATCAGTTCTCATCGATCTGTTTCTAGAAGTTAGTGTAGGTATTTTTTGGTTGCTCCTACAAATCATAAACATGAATTTGAGAATTTTTTCTTTGAAAAAGGCTTGGAAATATTTCTCTGCCCCAAAGTTCCTGATGTAAGAAAGGCTGGCTGTCTTATAGATGGGCTTTGCCTCCGGTGGTGTGTAGAGGATAGAGCTGTAATGGGCGAGGCCCTGGGGCCGTGCACACTCTCTTCTGATTGTCACCTGACCTGGAAGGACCTCCCTTGCTCTCTGGACCTCAGTACCCCCATTTGCAGGAAAGGCACCACCTGGCCTGAGCCCAAGCATCTGGGGCTGTGAGGACAGCTGCTCTGTGGGCATTGCCCAGCCAAGGGACCTGCAGGGGAGGCACCCGGGAGGGTGGCCAGCATGGTACCCCTGTGGGCTGTAGGGTTAGGATTGTAGGGTTAATTGAGCCTTGCTCCACCTCTAGCAAGCTGCAGGACAACTCTCTATGGCCAGGCATCCCCCATTGGCAAGATGAAGAGAATGGAAATAATACTGCCAGGGGGACTGTTGTCAGGACTGTGGGTTGAGGGCTGATGCGTGCTACTTGCAGCAGTGGCTGGTGCTCCAAAGTGTTAGCTTTATCATCAAGACACTGGCTGCAAGAAAGCTCACACCTTGTCCTACCTTCCCTGCCTGTCTCCAGTCTTGCTTCATACTCTGTCATTTACTCTAACGTCTTTGCATCAGAGCCTGAAAATCCATGACAGTGCATCACCTTGAAAAATGGGGGCAAGGCAAGCCCCTTTGGGGGTGTGTTCAGAAGGAGAAGTTCTTCTCGCTGCTGTCCCTCAGGGGCACTCGGGACTCAGAAACCTCACCCCACCCCACCCCCTCCAGCTAAAGCCTGAGGTCGGGACCAGAACCCGGCCCAGGCCCGGTCCAGCCTCAGCTCCCTTACAGAGGGAGCACGTGCCCAGCATGGAAGCCTGCTCTTCCTCCCCGGGGCGCTGGCTCCGGTCCATGCTGGGCCCAGCCTCCTCCTCCAGCTCAGCCATCCAGGTTTCCTCTCACCCCTGGAGGGCCCAAGGCTGGGGGCTGGGGGCCTGCAGGGAGCCTGTGTCCTGCAGGCCACCTCCAGAGAGGGAGCCTTTCGTTCCATCCGTGACTCAAGTTCAGGTGGTGAGCAGAGTCCACAGACATTTCTGGAAGGCAGGCCATGTAGTCCAGAGGGCAGAGGGTGAGAGGGCAGGGAAGGGGCCAGAAGAAAGAAGCAAAGTGGCTGTCTATGGAGTGGACCTCCTCTGGCTGGGACTCAAAGCCCCCGTTACTTCACACCAACCCAGGAGGAAGGCGTTCCTTCTGAGCCCAGGGAGGTTATGTAATCCAGCTGATGGAACAGAGTTAACAGGCAGAGTGGAAACTGGCTGACTCCAAAGCCCTGGTTCTCTGCACCAGGCTGTGTTTCATCCAGTTGCTCGGAGATGTTTAGTTCAAAGGACCAAGTACCACCCCATGCCAGGGCTTTGTTTAGTAGCAGGAAGCTTTGTGGGGTCATGGATCAGACAGCTGGCAATTTCTGGGACAGTCTTTATCTCAACTATTTGTCCACTTGTCCTCGTAATCCATGGAGATGTCTTGGAAGTCCCAGTCTTTGAGCGCACAGACAGCTTCCAGAGTCACAGAAGTTTATTGGCAGCGCAACAGCCCAGATTTTGACTTGGGCTGTTTTTCATCTTGACACCCTTCCTTGGAGTGGAGTAGGCACCCCACACGTCTGATGTTTCTCTCCTGCCTTCCTTAGGGCCGGACTTTTGTCCTATTCATCTTGAAATCTCTGCAGCCACGGCAGGTTAGCCAGGGCATGCGTAAACCTCCCGGATGACCCCAATCCATAGGCGCCCAAACCTCTGGCTCACCCTGCTGTGTGGGGGTGATAAAGGCTGGATCCCAAGGAGCAAGTCCAGAAGGAATATGTGTCCAGGGGCTACAGAACCAAGAAATTTAGCACACTGCCATCCCACAAAGGAAGGAGGGCTGAAGCTAGGCTTGTTTTATAAGGCATGTGTCTGCCGGTACAACTCAGGGTTGCCAGTGCAGGGAACACGGGAAAACAGCCTGGAGGAATGGAATTGTGAGTGTCTCCTCCCGTGTGCTGATCCAGCACCCCTCAGGGCTCATCTCCCTGTATATTAAGGTAAACCAATTTCTGGAGCACCTTGTAGTAGCTCCACCTTGTGGCCCCCACACCTTGTCATATCACCTGTGGCCATGCACCTGGCCGGACTCCCTAAGCTAGGTATAACCCTAAGTCTTCCAGTCTGAAAGAGAGACGTCTCAAGCAAGCCTGGTGTAGGTTCTCAATAATGGTCCTTCCCGACCCCCTCAGTGGCAGTGGGGCCATCCCCTTCCAATGACCTGCAGATCCTGACGTTCCGGTCCTCTCCCAATCTGAGCACTAACAGCCAAGTCTCACCCAACATGGGCCTTGGGTTCCCACCAGCTTGTCTACACACAGCCCCGATCCTTCACTTAGCCAAAGCCAGAGCCCCTATGGGTTGCCTTTCCTGGTTTCCAGAAGAAATGGAACTAACATTTGTTTATTCAATAGATACTTCCTGTGCCCTTACTGAGCTCCAACCCTGGGCTAGGTGCTGGGACATCTTCTGCGGAACCTCCTCCTCTAACAAGCTTTCTACCTGCCGTGGCAGACAAGACACAGATTCCCATGGGGACAACGTGATGCAGTGGGTGCCCCTCACAGACCCAGCATGGTCCCCACTCTCATCCTGTCCCTCCAGCACTGCCAGTCCTCCGTGGGCCCCTGGGCACTATTACAGGTGGGTCCTTGTTCCTCTGAGGCTTTAACTCTTGAGGGAGGGCCTTGACTTTCTCAGTCACCATCATCTCATAATGAGCCAGCCACAGAGTAAACACTCAATCAGAGTTTGTTGAGGAAAAGAATAAACTTTGCCACCTCCCTCCGGGCCTGTGCATGCACACTCATATATCCATTTGCACAATGGTGCGTGTGCTGGCGAGGATGGGTGACACAGTTTCAACTTTTGAAACATCGTTGTGCCTGCTCCAGGATCGGAGTCAGCTGAGAGTGGTGGCAGTAGACAGCAGAAGAATCCAGGCAGCCAAGGCCCCGTGACAGCCTCCTCTCTGTGGCCACTGGCCCAGCAACCACCTCTGGCCAGGGTCCAGTATCATGTTCTATGATTATTTTCATCCCACAAAGAAATTGCTTTGAATGATTTATGTTTCAAGCTTGCTTTTGGTCTGATGGGATCTGACTGAGATCTACACAGAGTGAGAAATCTCAGGTCTGCTGTTTCCTATAAAAATCCAGGCCAGAGAGGGACGTTCTGTAGTGGGAAGATCCCGCCAACACAGCTATTGTTAGCAACTGTGTCTGCCACTGTGATAGCCACCTAGGCTGGCCTGCTGGGGGCCACGGGGAGGGGGGGTCCTGGTAATTCTTCAACTCCCTTTCTGGATGGGGAGGACGGCAGGAGGGAAGGACACAGATTTGGCTTCTTCCTAGCTGGGGGTTGCCAAGGTAGTGATGTGGGGAAGGAGCAGGTTATAAAGGTTGGCACAGTGGACACCTGTGAGTATGGACAACCATAAGCAGGTGCTCCCCACATCCTTCTGGGGGTGGCACAATCTCTAGTTCACAGACATGGAGACCAAGACTCAGGTTGCACCCAGGGTCCCACAGCTTTCAGTGGCAGAGCCGGGATTTTAACACAGATCTTGGAGCTGGGGTCAACAATGTACATAGGACATTTCGGGGGGAATGTAACATGCTTTATTTCCTATGACTGCCCCCATCTTGCTTGTGAGTCTCCCTTCAGCTAGGGAGTGGGAAATAATAAACTTGCCAATTACAGGCACCTCTGTTTCTTTGGGTTTGAAACCATCCCTTTGCATCCGGCACGGTCATTTTGGGGCAGATGCTCCTATTCAAGGTAGCTCCCCTCCCGTGCTCTTTCCCAAGGTGGCATCTGGTGCAGGGATGCAGGGAATGGTGGCTTCTGCCCATGTCTTGTCCCCCAAACAGCTGAAGTGACCAGGTGGTCCCTCCACCTGGTCCCACAATGCCCTGAAGGACAGGCAAGAAATTCTAGATCTGTTCACACCATCAGCAAGCCTGGGGGAATGACCAAGCTAACCTTGGGGGCTCAGGGATCTAGTATCTTCCCTCCGTGACAGTGCTGTGCTGCCCCCTCCCACGTGGGCTATGAGAGGGGCTCCCCTTCCACTTCCTGCTGCCCGAGCACCTCCCTGACATTTTATCTTGAGTTTCACATCTCTGGGGTCCAAATCCACCAGCCCCAATTTTATATGTGGAGGAGATCGTTAGAATTTAGAAATCCCTTCTTTATTCTTATGAAACCTGCTACTATCTTGCTCTAGACCTCAAGAAAGCTAACTTACAGGTAAAGATGAGCCCAGCTGGTGTGCCTCCTCCCCGGGGGACACAGAAACCCATTGGCTCAAGTGGTCTGGGCATCAGGACACCACGATTAAAGGAGAATTAGAATATGCATCCTGGCTGACTGAAGGCCACACTCCTCTACCTCTCCCTCCTCGGACTTACTGCTGGTCCTAGAGGCAGCAGAGGCTGCTGGTCCATGGCTGAGATGCTCACAGACAAATGTGTCACCCTGGACCTTGGGCTATTCACACAGCGACCACTATATATGTAATGACATTTGTCCAAGCCCAGACGTTGTCAACAGTTATGCCAGAACAACAGCATAAACAGGTACTGTCAAAGGCAAACTGGGGCACGTGGCTGTTCCAGCTGCAAGCTACAGATTATGGACACCAAACCAATGAAATCCCCCTCCCCTTGGTCCTAGTCCAGCCCCTCCTCATGGCTCGTGGTGTCCAGAGAGCACACCTTGGACCCCGGCCTTTCTCCCATAGAAGAACAGAGCAGCACAAGAGCCCAAGTTGGAAGTCACCACTCAGGGCGCTGGGCTTCCTGCTGCACGTGGTGGGGAAGGAGTTCAAGTCTGGGGCAGGAAGTGGTGCACTCAGAGCCGTCCAGTAGGGAGGCAGCCCCGACAGTCTGAGTGATGTGATGAAATGAAAAGAGCCCTGGGGGAAGGAGACAGCAGCTGAGACAGGGTGGTGAGGGGCTGCGATGCATTCTAAGTCATTTTTCTCACTGAGGAATGAAAAGTCTTTGTCTCTGGACCAAGGAAGGGGTGTGTTTTGGGGGCAGGCACTTCCCAGACCTGTAAATCTACCTGCCCCCCTCCCATCTGCCCAAACCCTCTCCTGGCTAAAGACCAGATGCCTGCCCCTGGGATCCTGTCACCACCCCCAACTCCTGTACTTCCTGGTTAGGAGCCACCAGTGGCCCGGAGGTGGGGAAGCTTGTCCCAGCCTCCTCGGAGGCACTGTTCTGTCAAGGAGAAGGCCACTAGACTGAGTGGGCAGCTCTTTTATCGTCTCTGGGCCCAATTCTCTAAGTAGGGTTGGGGGAAAGAGAGTGTAGGTAGGGGTGGTGTGGAGCCACTCTCATGGGACCCCATGTGTCACCCAGGCCTTCCCTCAGAGACTGGCTCCTGGATCTGTTGCTTTAATCATGGTGACATTCTGAGTCTGCACCTTGAGCTGTCATCCAGCAGCAGGTGTGCGGGGCGGGCGGTGAGGGGCTCCCCGCCCAGGGCCTGGCCTACGCTGAGATTGCAGGGGCGCGTCTGGGCTTCTGATTCTGCCTCCCACAGAGGCAGTACTCGGCACTCAGCCTCCAGCAGCTTCGTTCACTCCACAGACGTCACTGAGCCCCGCTCTCGTCAGAGAAGACTGAGTGCCAATGACACTCTCGCAGGCAGCATTGATCAGCCGTCCATGCAGGCACTGCACAAGTGCTTTATCTGGAGAAGCTCAGTGGCTCCTCGCAACAGCCCTATGAGTGGGCACTGTCACTACCACCTCCATTCTAGAGCTGGGGACATACCCCCAGTCACACAACTGGTAACTTGTGCAGCCAGGATCTGGAGGCGGCCGATGCAAGCCCAGTGCACAAGCCGGCTGCACCTGACAGTGAACACCTCTCCCAGGCAGCCCTGGCAGGGGGAGCTCATGGCCTGGAGGGAAAGACAGGCCCTGCCCCTCCAGGATGGACCATCCCTGTCAGGCAATGACAGGTGCCTGGGGGTGGGGCTGGGGCGGTATTTGTGATGGCTCCTTGTTGCTCTGTGCCCTGGGGCAGTAGTAGAGCAGCCCTCAGCCTCTCACAGGGCCCAGGGGAGGCCGCCAAGGCAGGAGGAAAATAGCAGTTTCATGGCCCTCCTTGGCAGGGGCAGGAGGGGGGCTTACTCAGGAATGGGGGTCTGCCAAGATTAAGAGAAAGCGCAACAGCCAACACCATGAGGTGTGGGGCCTCTGGGGCTGGAAGGCTGGAAAGCAGGTTCAAGACAGTGCCGAGCTTCGTATTGTCCCCCTTCGTGAATGAGGTCTCAGACCCCTGTCTTGTCCCCACTGGAATTTTAGGAGGATCAGTGGGCCCAGTGGGTGCCCAGCACACGGGGGCCAGCACGGGCTGGGGAGGTGGAGGATCTGTGGAGAGTCTACTGTGCTCTGCTGTACTCTCTTTCTTTCCCTCGTCTGAGGCAGGGAACCCATCCGGGGTCCTGTTTCCTCGGGGGGCCGTGTGGGTGATAGGGTTGGAAGCAGAAGGGACTGGAGCCTGTCCCCTTCCCGCTCCCCTCCAAAGCAGTGGGTGGTGGGCCACCTTGTCCCCAGAGAGGAGATTGAGTATCTTTGAAAAGAAGGGAGATGGGACGAGAGAAACAGAAGAGATTTTCCCACAAGACAGCTTGGTTCCTGCAGGAACTGGGGACTCACACTGTGGCCTGGGTGCACGTCCTGATGGACCTGAGTGCTCCACGTTGCCCAGAGGCAGTGGCGGGAACACGAGTGATGGAACAATGCGTGTGGACCCAAGACCACAGGCGCCCCCATCTATTCAGCTCTGGAAAAGACCCCAGGACCTGGGACCACGCAGTGTCCCTCAATGGGTGAATGAATAAACAAATGTGGTTTATCCGTACAATGGAATATTATTCAGCCATAGAAAGGAGTGAGTGCTGATACATGCTGCAACGTGGGTGAACCCCCAAAACATTATTAAGTGGAAGAAAGCAGACACGAAAGGCCACATAGTGTAGGAACATCAGAATAGGTCACTCCTTGCAGACAGAATGCGGATTGGTGGCTGCCGGTGTCTTCTAGGTAGAATGGGAGGGACTGCTTAACAGGAAGGGGTTTCCTTGGGGATGATGGAAATGTCTTAGACATGGATTCAAGTGATCGTTATACAACACTGCGAATGTACTAGGTGTCACTGAATTATATTTTTAGAGAAGTTAATGGTTAATTTTATGTTATGTGAATTTTACCCCCATTTTAAAAAAGACCACAGGACCTTTGCCCATCCCTGGGTTGGGAGAAGGAGCCCTAACACTGACTGCCCACCAGCAGCATGACGGTAGCACAGAACCAGATGTAAACTGATTGAGTCTATGGGTTTGTGGGGTGAGATGAAGGCAGGGTAGTGGGAGGGTGAGTTATGGGCCTATTGGGACAGAAAGGGGTGCCAAAGGGATGAGAGGCAGCGCCCATTCCTGGGGTGGCAGGACAGGAGACGAGCCCTTGCAGAAACTGTGGAAGAGACTGTCATGAATCCTGGTCCCTCTACTCCAAATTTTCAGGGGATCTAGGCTGGGAAAAGTCTGTTGGGAGAAAGGGGGAGACGGCGTGTGGCCCCTGTCCTTGCAGTCCTCTCTCCCCTCCTCATGCATGCACACACGCGTGCACACACGTGCACATATGCGTGCACACACTGCTCTGCCAGCAAACCCTGGACCAAGTCACTGCCTAGGGTGCTGCTTTGGCCACATAAGCTGCTGACAGCCAAGGCCTACTGAGGCCATCGATGGTTATCCAGCAGGGGTCCCCGGGCAGTCTGGTGGTAAGAGCTGCATCCTGACAAGAAGCCTCCCAGACAGCTTTCCCAGGTGGCTCAGCCCAGCACACTGTCAATAGTTTCAGGCCGGCAGGGGCAGGGACAGCCAGGGACAGGACCTCTGACAGCACCCTGATCCCAGCCTCCCTGCCCGGAGCCACCTCAGCAGCAGCAGTTGGTGCAGAGAAGGCTCTGGCCAAATCCCAGGAAGGGCTCTGCCCTCAGCTCTGGTGTCTTCTATGGCCTGGGGCACATGTGCCACCTCCCGAGCCCCCTCCTCATCTGTGGACCGCTGGGCAGGGGCCCGTGTGCCTGTCTGGGATGTCACTTTATCTGTA
>NW_007736019.1:21074-24730 GCF_000696425.1 Galeopterus variegatus
TGGCAGGGGTCCCCGGGCAGTCCGGTGGTAAGAGCTGCATCCTGACAAGAAGCCTCCCAGACAGCTTTCCCAGGTGGCTCAGCCCAGCACACTGTCAATAGTTTCAGGCCGGCAGGGGCAGGGACAGCCAGGGACAGGACCTCTGACAGCACCCTGATCCCAGCCTCCCTGCCCGGAGCCACCTCAGCAGCAGCAGTTGGTGCAGAGAAGGCTCTGGCCAAATCCCAGGAAGGGCTCTGCCCTCAGCTCTGGTGTCTTCTATGGCCTGGGGCACATGTGCCACCTCCCGAGCCCCCTCCTCATCTGTGGACCGCTGGGCAGGGGCCCGTGTGCCTGTCTGGGATGTCACTTTATCTGTAGGTGCCACTTTCTGCATCCATGGAAACACAATGGTAGTAAGTAGCTGTCAGCGTCTGCCCTATGCAAGAGTCTGGGGAGTGGGAGAGCAAGGACCGAGCCTTAGCCGTCCTTGTGTTCTGCCCAGGACACAGCCCTGGCCCAGAGCAGCTGCTCAGTAAAAGAGTAAAATGAGGTCATGCATGTTAAATGCCTCTTCTATTATAAAACACTCTAGAAATGTGCAGAGTTCATATTTAAAAGATAAGAAAGGGAGGATGGTGACTAACCTCAAGAACAGTGGAAGCTCAGGCAGAGCTACTTTGGAGAAAGGAGGCTTCCAGGGACTCTCGTGTCACCCTGTGTAAAGAATGGCCAGTGAGCTTGCCAGCCCTGAGCACGCTCCAGTGGCAACCAAGAGCCATGTGTCATGAAGGCCCAGGGCCAGGAGGTGCCAGCTGTGTTCTGGGCCACTGCTCATACCCAGAGCCTGGTCATGCATGTTCCGGGACCTCCCAGCCCGCCATACAGGGCAGCGAGCCAGACTGCTGGGTGAGCTCCGCGCTGTGCACTTAGCCCACCAGGAGCAGCAGGCACTGTCCAGCTGTACCCATGGGGTTCCCCACCACCTCGATTCCTCCCCCAGCACCAGGCCTGGCACCAGTGGGTGTGTGGTAAATGGAAGCACCACCCCCACTCCTGCACCATGTCAAAGACAGACCCGGCCTTGGTCCAGCCACTGCCAGGTGACCACCCAGCCCCAGACAAGTCATCCCCCAGCAGGGCCCTACATAAGGGCCCACCATACACAACAGGCACTTGGCCCTCCCAAGCCACCCAGGACAGAGTGCTGGCCCCATGGATCTCAGGAGGAATGAGGTGACTTGCCCGAGTCTCACAGTTGGAAAGAAACACAGGAAGGATTTAAACCCAGGCCTGCTGGCTCGAGGTCATCTCTGTTTCCCCGTGTTACCCTACAGCCCCCCATGCCCACATCCCTGGGTGACGTTGGCAGGAGACAGCTGCATAGCTCTGTCTGTCTGGTGCGGTGGGGACAGGCTTTGCATCGTGGGGCTCTGTGGAGGGAGCTGTGCCCCCAGAGCTTAGGGACATGCACGGCCTCCCCGACTTTCCCCTCTTGACTTCAGGTGGTCTGTAGAAAGGATGATGAAAAAAGAATGAGAGCCGGGGGGACGAAAGGTGCTCTCTCAACCTGGCCATCTACGTCTCTGTTAGGCCTGCGGTGGAAGCTTGTTGAGTCTGTTGACCTTCCTTCGCCCAAACAGGTTGTGGGCGTCGAGGAGACCTGCATAGAATCACATCCTTTGGTGATGCCACGGCTATATTAAGATCGATTACATTGTGCAACAAACATTTGAATCATCCCCAGACCCTAACTGCTTGGATTTGAATATGCATGAGAAGCTGCCCAGAAATGACTAAAATACATGCATACATATATATATAGTCAAAAAGCAAGACAGCTCTGGGGGTGAAGAATAACAAAAGGCACCTCGCCACTCTGATGGAAGGGCGGCGAGAGGGCGGGGCTTCGTGCCGGATTAATTGATGGAGACTCATTCACAACCAACGTGCAAATCCAGGGGCCCGTCAGGAGCTTTGCCCACAGCATCCTCACCAAAAGCCTGCAAGGCAGGAATTATTTTTCCTGTTTTACAGATGGGGAAGCTGAGGCTGTGTCAGTTAGGATTTACTGCTGGTCATCCCAAGGAGGAACTTGAGCTATGGTCTCTCTGGGCCCAAAGTCTTGTCTTTTCCAAGCAGGAGACTGTCTCAGAAGCTGAAAAGATCCCACCTCCACCCACTTTAATCCCAAGGTTGCACAAAACCACTAATGCCTCCTGCTTCCTGGAGTTCTGCACAAGAGAACAGAGCTGGACAGGACCGTGAGCCAATATTGAACAGGAACAATTATGGTTGAGCACCAAATCAATAATACAGAAGATAAAGCCAACAAAATCCTCAAACACAGAGCAGAAAGGCAAACAAACAAACAAAAAACAAAAACAGTCCAAAATACACAAAACAAAACACACACACAAAACAAAGTTAATATTAATATGCATGTATAATAGATCTTCAGCTTCTACTTGGATGAAAAAGCAAGAAATGCAGGAGAAAAAGCAAGAAATGCAGGAGAAAAAGCAACTACAGAAATAAATTTCTCTGGGCTAAAGAAAAGCTCCAGTCTTCGAATTGAAAGTCACTACCGAGTATTGAACAGGGAAAGCTTTCTTTCTAGGTGAAATTTCATGTTCTAAAAGAATTTCAGAATTCCAAAGATACAGAGAATTCTAAAAGCCTCTGGAGTGAAAAATCAAATGACTTGCAAAGGAGTGAAAAAGCAGATTGACTTCAAAATCAGCCTAGAAAGCATTATCCAGGCGAACTGCTGGTCCTGTGTGAGGGCAACGTAAAGACATCTTCAAATATGCCTAGACTTAGAAAGTTTATCATCCACAGACCTATCCTGAAAATATATCCAAGGACGTATTTCCAGCAAAACAAAAAAGGAATTCAAGAAAGAAGATGACATTGAAGCCAGAAACTAAGAAACTATACACCAAACTGAGAGGGGCAAAGTGGGAAAAAATCACGGAATGACCACCGTGCCACAGACCTGGACGGCAAATGGTGCAAATCCAATCAGGGCATTAGGAGCTTCTGTAAAGACTTCAGGGGGAAAACACATCGTCTTTAACAAATCCTGCAGTGGAGAAGAGGAACAATCCTAGTGGTTAGAAGGTGCATCCAAACACTAGATTTGTAGTAATTACGCACTGACCCCTTCACCCGGTAGCATCAGATTGCATCTCCTTCCCTGTGTCTGTGGTGAAAAATTACTACATAATCATAATATTTAAAAGGCCAGTTATTGGTTTAAATTTGTTTAGAATCAGCTGACTGCCAAAGCACAGAAATAATTATAGTCACAGAACGCAGTGTACATGTTTTAAAGCTTGCAATGTACAAATGAAAGGTGGGAGACTCAGGAGTGGGCTGTGAGGGGAGGGGGAGGGCAGAGGGAACTAGGGGGGCCTCATCTCGCTTCCATGCAGTGGAAATCAGGAGACACTGGCTAGAGCCGAGGTGCCGGGAAACAAGTTCAGCAAATTACATAAAGCAGTAAGGGTCACTAGAGAAGAAGTAAAAATTTTAAATGTGTCTGGCAGAGATTGGAGCTGCTGGGAAGTGCTGTTAACATAAACAGGCTAGGGCCGGCCCAGTGGCGCACTGGATAGTGCCCCGCTTGGGAAGCGCGGCGGCGCTCCCGCCCAAGGGTTCGGATCCCGCATACG
>NW_007736019.1:24740-41355 GCF_000696425.1 Galeopterus variegatus
ATATAATTAAAAATCACATAAATAAAGGTAGAATTGCAAATGTAGTGAGTGTCAGAAGAGAGACACATGGTGCAGTAAGAGCATAGCTTAGAGGAATTTGACCTGGACAGGGAAATCGGGGAAAGAGATGATAATTAGGCTGCAATCCGAAGGATGTGAAAAAGCTGAGCGAGAGAAAAGGCGAGAGAGAACACGTCCATTGAGGCAGCAGCACGTGCCAAAGCCCTGCGGCAGGAGGCACGAGAGACTGAAAGAAAAACAAGTTGCTAGAGGGTAGAGCAAGCCATAGAGAGGCGAGCTGGGGGTAGGCAGGAGACGCCCAGCCCCGTGGGCCAGATCGAGGATTTGGGTCTAAAAGTCTTGGGGTAATTACTGTGTTCCATTCCAAAGTATGGAACAAGGTAGAAAGTTTTCCAGCTATTTCTGTGAGGCTGGTGTAACCCTAATACCAACACCAGAAAAAGTCAGCACAAAACAAGAAAACTATAAGCCAGCCTTGTCGATATTTAGACAACAGTCTTAAATAAAACATTAGCAAGTAGAATCTGGCCATGAATTAAAAGAAAAATGCCTTATGACCATTACGGGTTTTATTCCAAGAATGAAAAGGAGGTACATAAACATTAGGAAATCATTTAATCATTAAATCTTCACAGGGATACATTTGAGAAATATAAACTACATGAGAGTTTACCATTTTGATAGATGCTAAAGAAGCATTAAACGAAATTTAAATGTTCAATTCTCATTTTTAAACAACTTTTTGAAGGCTAGGAATAGAATGAAACCTCAGCGTGTTAAAGGATATGTGTCAGAAGCAGACATCACCAGGGAAAGGATGCCCAGAACCACACGGTACCAGAGACCGTGATGTAGTGAGCATCTGAGTGATCACAAGGAGGGAAGAACTCTGTGTCTTGAAGCCATTGCTTGATCTTACACATACTAGGGGAGTAAGGAAGCAGGCCACGAGGGGAAGGCATAGAACGTCTTGGGACACAAGGCGGGGTGTTGGAAAGGCACACCAACACTCCCCTCCACGCTGCAGAGGCTTCCGAGAGCACTGGAGGGCAGACACTGGCCTCACCCCTGCCTTGCAGAGCCAACAGAGGAAGGTGCACACTGAGACTGGGTCAAGGCTGGCCCTCGGTGGCCCCGGGGACAGACCTCAGTCCTGCACACCAGCTGGTGACTCCGGGAGGACGGACCTCTGGGAAGTCTGCACTGCGAGTGTGGAGTGAGCGGCTGCCTCCCCTCCCGGGATGATGCACCCCAGCCTCAGTCAGTCTGTCCCTGGCAGGATCTGCAGGAGGCCCAGGGAGAGACGTTCCGACTACCCTCGTGGCATTCACTGCACTGCAGGCAAGTGCAGAACCACAGGAGGCAATGAACTCCCCAAAAAAAGACAGGGAATAGGGCAAGCTCAGAAAACTTTAAATACAGAATTAAGATCAAATTAAGCATCACAAATTGTAAAAAAGTAATTTTGGCTACATTTGGCAAAAAAAAAAAAAAGCCCACAGACTAAAACAAGGCAAAATTGAGTTTAATTATAAGAACGAAGAAACAAAACTGTCCTTCTTTGCAGATGAGTTTTGAAACCTATAAATCAAAGGAAAGCAACTGAAAAATCATTAAAACTAATAAGAGAGTTCAGTAAGGCAGTGGGTCTCAAAGCATGGTCCATAAACCAGAAGTAAAAGCATCACTGGGAACTTGCTAGAAAAGCAGATCCTCAGGCCGACCCCAGACCTGCAGAATCAGAAACTGTGGATGGGCCCAGCACCATGTCTTTTAACAAACCATGGAAGTGACGCTGATATACACAAGACGTTTGGGAGCCACGACTGTAATGCCCTAGAGTACAAGACAGAAACTGTGGATGGGCCCAGCACCATGTCTTTTAACAAACCATGCAAGTGACGCTGATATACACAAGACGTTTGGGAGCCACGACTGTAATGCCCTAGAGTACAAGAAAACTAACAATCCCATTTAAAAACCATATGTAAATAAATAGTTTAAAGTGTTTTGGAAAAAAAGATTCTATTCACAATACGGTGGATATCGTGATAAATATTTGCATTCTGCACAGAAGTGTATTTTTAATGGCTTTATTAAGAGATAGTTCACATACTGTACAATTCACCCACTTCGAGCTTACAATTCGGTGGTTTTTAGTAGATTCACAGATATCTATCAGCAGTCAATTTTAGAACATTTTCATCGCCCCCAAAAGAAACCCTGTGCCCTTCAGCCGCTACCTGCCTATCTAATCATCTCCTCCGTCCCCCGCCGCCACCCCAGCCGCAGTCAACTGCTAATCTACTTTGTGTTTCTATACACTTCCTATTCTGGACTTCTGTGTAAGTGGAACCGTGTTTGTGACTGGCTTCTTCCACTTAGCAAACTTTGCAAGGTCCATCATGTCCTAGCGTTTATCGGTGCTTTATCCCTTTCCTCGGCCAGGTGATATTCCATCGCATGGGTAAACCACATGCTGTGTGTCCATTCAGGGTTGTTTTTCTGTGGTAAAAGCAAGGCCCTGGCCCTGGGAACAGCGGCTGGGAGGCGAGTTGAGTCCAGGCTGCAGGGCTTTCTTTGCTGTATTGCCTGAAATAGGTCCCTCATCTCTTTGAATCTCAGTTTCCCCATCTATGAAAGGGGACAACTACACCCCCAAGGGACTGATGGGTCCTCTAGGGAGCCTTGATTCAGGGTGCTGAGCTGGCTGTGGACTGCAAGAGGAGCTTGAATTTTCAGGGAAGGAAGCCCGGAGTGTGTGGGAGCTCGAGGAGAGTCCTCTAGGGCGGCCAGGGGAACAGGGGGCAGCCCAGAGATGATTCAAGAATAAGGGAGGAGCTAGCGAGGCAAGCTGGTGGGGAGGGCAGAGGTTCCAGGCAAAGGCACCTGGAGTTAGGAGAAAAGAGGGTGAGAGAGAGAGAGTGCACAGGACATTTAGGGAAGTGGCTTTTAACCTGGACAATCTTGTCCCCAGGGGACATTCCACAACGTCTGGAGACTTTGTGGTTGGCACCATTGGGAGTGGGGGAGGACGAATGCCACTAGCACCTAGTGGGTAGAGCCAGGGATGCTGCTAAACACCCTACCGTGCACAGGACAGCCCACCACAAAGAGCCATCAGGTGCAAAGTGTCAGTAGTGCTGAGGGTGAGAAACCCTGATTTTGAGCTTCAAACAATTGTGACCATGTGGAGGGCTAAAGAGGAGAACGGCGCACACAGTGAAGTCTGGGAGAGGTTCCGAAGGGCTGAGATGTTCCCCCAGAGTAACGGGGAGCCATGGAAGGCTTTAGGCAGAGCAGTGGTCCCTCTGGTACGTGTTTCAGAAGGAGCTTTCCGGCCTCAGAATGGAGAAGGGACAGAGGATCTTCTTGCAGTGCCACTCAGGGGGAAAGGCATCTCCTTTGTTAACTCCAGCCCTGGGACACCAGAGATTTCCAAACCAGATGGGGCATTCATCCTCCCCTAGCGGGTTCCCACCAAGCAGTGCCCCCTCTGACAGATTGCTCATGGGGCAGAGGCAGGACCTGGGACATACCCCTGGGACCTCCCATAAGCCATCCCTGGCTCTGGTCACACTGGGGGCAACCCCAGGCCCCTCCTCGATGCCGCATTGAGAGAAGCATCGTGCATGACCCATGGGCCCATTTCTTCTCCCCACCAGCCTCTCAGAGGTTGGGGCCTGTAGTAGCAACACGTAGGCAAGTGCCTCCAGAGACCCGCTTTGCTGGGCACCAGATTCTATCCTTCCTGCTTCTGCTGACCCACCCCCTCATCATTCACTCACTCAACAAACACTTGGGCCCTACCCGAGGCTCGGCTGGGCTTTGGGTTTCTTTGAAATGCATGTCCCTCAAATGCTTACTAGTTTTCCAGTCAATTCCATGATGTGGGAGATAAGACACAGTTCTGCCCTGGAGGAGCTGACAGCGAGGTAGGGAGGAGGGGACAAGGGGAGTCGGGGCAGTGAGTACAAGCCGAGAAGGCAGGTGCTCTGATCAAAGGAAGCCAGAGGACCCAGAAAAGGGCAGCAAACCCAGACTGTGTGGTCAGGGAGGGCTTCCTGGAGGAGGTGACCCAGAAGATGTACCTTTAAGCATAGCCAGGAGGCAACTTTGTGGAAAGGGGGCAGTTTCACCACGTTCCTGCTGGAGGGGGCAGCACCATAATTGCTGAGAGGTGAGTGGCAAGGCTGGGGACAGGGCAATGCTGCTGCCCCATTCCGAGGGCCTGTGTGGCACTGTGGCCTCCCCCCTCAGCATCCTTGCATCCTGTGCTGCAACCCCCATGCCGCACCCCAGCGACTGCTTCAGGAACCCAGGCCTGCTCCAGTCGGGACGTGGCTGGCCCCTAACCACAGCAGTGACCCAATTCTGGCCAGTGAGAGGCCATGGGCTTTTTATCAAGGACTGTTGACAGAAATAGATGCTAGCAGAGGAGAGCCAAGAGTTGCCAATAGGGCATGAGAGGGGGTACCCCACCAATGTGACACCCGCCACCCCCACCCCCACCCCGAGTGAGTCATCTCCAAGTATCTGTTAAGCCTCCTACAGGTGACTAAGCAGCCTGGGGACTGTGACAAGTTGGTGATTATCCACATAAAACAATTTCTTTTGCTTTCCCCAAGCACAGGACAACCTGTTAAGCCTCCTACAGGTGACTGAGCAGCCTGGGGACCGTGACAAGTTGGTGATTATCCACATAAAACAATTTCTTTTGCTTTCCCCAAGCACAGGACAAGAGGAAAGGAGAGGCCACACATTAAGCTAAGGTTTAAAGGCAGAGACAGCCTTGCTGCTGGGAGCAAGGGATTCCCACAGGAAAAAGACTGGACAAGACCTCTGTATTTGACTGTAGAGCATGGAATTGACTGGAAGCCTACCAAGCACTGAAGGGAGAGGTGTCAGAGAAACCCTAAACCTAGCTGACAACAGCCTGGTCTCCCCGGAGTGGAAGGCAGTCCCCAGGCCTGCTCTTAGCTGCTAGAACTAATGCAGCTCTTGTCACGAAGCTGGAGGACAACCATCAGGGAAGAATCTCCCAAGGGACAGGCCAGGGAGAGTGGAGAACAGTGGGCTGGGGAAATTTCCCCAAAGTGCAGAAGCACAGGCTGCCTGTTTCCAAGCAGTCATGGTTTAGTGCTGCAGGCCAGTGCCACGTGGAGTGCTCGTTGTCCAGATAAAAGCATTTGCTGTCGTTTTCCTATTCTTTTCCCAATACTGGGGAGGGACTTTGGGGGTGTGGGCAGTAGATGACTTATTTGTGTCCAAAACTCTGAGGCTCAACGACAAGACCCAAAGAAGTCAGAGGCCTTTCACAGAGGCCTGGTGGACCTGGCTGGGCACAGTGCCTGCAGGTGCCTCTGGGTGTCGGCGTTGGAGAAGATGTCTAAATTCCGTGTCACTAAGTGAGGCTCGCCAGTTCATGTGGATACTGCACTGCACATGTGCACACTCCACCAGGCCTGGATGAGCTGCTTTGTTATTCGCTGAGCTATCCCCAGGGGCTAGAATAATGCCCAGCACATGGCAGGTGCTTCAGAAACATGGACTACAGGGTATGTGTGAATACTGGGTAGACAAGACTCCATGGAGTCTTCCCAGTGTTCAGTCCACCCTTACCCCAAGCAGTACGGGGACTGGTCACCTCTGAGCACAAGTCCTGAATAGCTCAAGTTGGTCACAATAATCCCATCCCTGTGTGAGGACTGTAGAAACCCAGGCCTCAGCAAATGGCCTTCCCCCAATCATGAGAATAGATTCAGAAATGGGCACATTATCCAAGTTAGGCCAATGAGAAGTAAGAGGATATCTGCTGGGGCTTCTGGGAAATCTATCTTCATTCTGAAGCAAGCCTCAGGAAGACAGTGCCTCTTCTTCTGGATGTTTCTGTAGAAGACATACACCTGCTGCAGCCTCTTTGTACGAGCCAGAGACGAGGCCCAGTGTGGAGGAGGCAGAGCTGGGACAACTGCAGGGAAAGGGAGCTGGGCCCCTGGATCAAGCCAAGCCTGAAATCCACCTGCCCTTAGCCTTAAGTCTGCGTGGCTAAGGTTTCCTGGCCACTTGCCACCCAAAGCGTCCCAGTGGATACCCCATGTGAGCACGGAGCACAGGGAGCAAAAGGAGAGAAGCAAGCCTCACGGCCTCATCCTGGAAGCCTCCAAGAGATGCCATGGAATTTAGACTTCACGCTGAGCACGCTGGGGGCTTAAGCAAGGAGATGGGTGACTCGTCCAATCAGCACTTTTTTTTTTTTTTTGACAGGGTAAGGGGATTACAACCCTTGGCACGGTGTTGTCTGCACCACGCTCAGCCAGTGAGAGCACCGGCCATCCCTATATAGGATCCAAACCTGCGGCCTCGGCGCTCCCAGTGCCGCACTCTCCCGAGTGAGCCATGGGGCCGGCCCCCAATCAGCACTTTTGACAAATCCCTTTGCTACACAGAAAATGGTCAAGACAGGAGGTGGGGGACAAGTGAGTGGGCTTTGGGGGTTAAAAACTAGGATATGATGGGTGAGGCTGGGACCTTCTGGGTGCCCTGTGGGTTCGCCCCTCTTGGGTCCCCAAGGTGCCCTCTTTTCTGTAGGACACTGGCCTCAGGAGGTGCGGGTGGTGGGGTGGGTGGAAGAAGTCATCTTGTATTCCAGGTGTTGCTTTTGAACATCCTCCAGGAGGAATGTGGATTCACAGCCAGCACAGCAGCTCAAACCTGCTACAAGCAGAGAGGGGTGAGGGCTACAGAGGAGGGGCTGCAAATGTAAAATAAAATACAACATCCCTCCAGCCCCCAAATGTGATCGCACGTCCCGTGTGCTTCCCCCACTTGGAAGTGAGCCCCTCAGGGGCCGCAGGAGCAGCAGCCATGGCGGGCTGTAGAACCCCTCACCTGCCCAGCCTGCGTGCTCTGCTCAGGGACATGGCCGTCAATGTCACTGTCCACCGCTGCGCTGGGCAGGGCGCTGGCTTCCCTCTCAGAAACCAAGCGTGTTAGAACAGGCAGGCCTTGGGGCTCAGGCCTCGGGCTCAACAGGCCAAATCCTCACAGATGGGGAGGCCAGGGGCCACGGGGAGGGACACCAGCCCCCCAGCACTTGTCAGCGTAAACAGAGTTGTAGAAGGTGTGGGGCGAGGAGGCTTGGAAAACACCTGGTGATTTCATCAGGTGTAAAAATCACATGTCCTTAGGAAAGAGAACATCGTTATATGTGTCCGCATGTCTGGCACATACTCAAAATGCTGAGCAAAAAATGGTAAACACTACTAAGAACTGTTGCATCTAGTTTGTGGGTATTTTGATATTCATTATAGCATTCATTTTATTTTTCTATGTGTTTGAAAAAAATTTATAGTAAAAAAACCTTTTTAAAAGAATATTTTAAGAATGGAAAGAAAATACCAGGGCCAATGTTCTCAAAAGGTATCCTCAGCACACTGAGGTTCTGGGAGATGCGTAGGGATGTTCTGTTACAAAAAGGAGCTCACCTTCTCCCTGTGCAGGGACACTACAGGCCAGAGAACAGGAGGCTGGGGGCGCCACGCATCACAGGCTAGAACCTGGGTCTCCAGCCCCGGGACCACGGAGGGGTTGTCCAGGAGAGAAGGTGGAGATGGCAAGCCCCGTGGACACAGCCCCGTGGACGCCACCCGTGTCTGCAGGTGAGACACAGCCCACGTGTGTGGGCAGGCCTGAGGGTACCCCCTCACTGGGCCAGACAGTGGAGAGTCATCCCAGCTGGGCAGATACTCATTATAAATCCCCATGTTTGAACTTTCTGACCAAGAAGCCTTGGCACTAGCTCACTGGGAATGCAGTTAGGTGTGCGACTATCCTACGTTAACACTTAGAGAGAGCTCCTGTCTATGCTGGCAGCACTGGGCTAGGTACAGGGTACAGAGGAGAGGCGTGGTCCCTGCCATCAGGAGATGAGAAAGCCACACACAGATTTGAGAGAGAGAAGGTCTAGGTGTGGTCAGGAGTCAGGCCATCTCATTGCACGGTGCCAGGCACAGAGGAGGCGATGAGCAAGTTCACCCCATAGGTCTTTGTTGTGCACGAACTACATGCCAGGTACTGCTTGAGCTGCCAGGAGATACATCTGTGACCCAGACACAAGCCTGTTTTCCTGGGACTCACATCGCAGCTCAGGTCACTGTCCTACTCCAAGCAGCACCAAGAAAAGGCAGCGTGAGACATGACCACCAGGGACTTGATCAACGGGATGGACACACGTCGCAGCTCAGCCACTCTGCCACATGCTATTACAAAGCTTGGACAAGTTGCTTAAGCTCTTGAGCCTCAGTTTTCTGGAAAATGCCAAATGCTGGGCCCAGCATTGGAGACCGGTTCCCTGCCTGCATGTCCCCCTGCCTGTGCTCTGGGCAGCCAGCTTGGAAGGATGTTTGGGTCCCTTTCTCCCCACGTTCTATGCCATCTTATCCTAGGAGAAGTATGTGGCTGATGATTCTAGGGATGGAAAGTAGAGCTGTCCATGTCCCTGTCGTGTTGGCTGTGACCCAGGTGCCTGGGGAGGGCAGAGAGCTACGAAGGGAAGGAGCAGCAGCAGGGTACAGAAGTCTCTCTCCTTCCATTTATAAAGCAGCAACTGACTGCTCTCTCTCTCTCTCTCTCTCTCTCTCTCTCTCACACACACACACACACACACACACACACACACACACACACACACACACACACAGAGGCACACAGACAAGTTCGAAAGGGGCGGACCCCCTGGCTGTGAACTTCAGGCCACCGAGGTTTCGGTGAAGGTTTGCATTGCACACATGACAATGTGCAGTGCTTTGGGGATGCTAAGCCCGGGCTCTGTCCTGATGCCCGGCCACAGCACACGCTGTGTATTGATGGGGAGGCTGCTACGGGGCCATCTCTCTGCCTCATTGCTAAGCCTCAGCTCTGACTTGGTTAGGCCCACACCTGTAGCCAGGAGTGGGTGTGGGTGGGTGGGGATAGACAGAGAGGGAAAGTGAGCAGACATCCACTGCTGTGTGACTTCAGACAGTCCCGTGATCTCCCCAGGGTCTGTTTCCATGATGCGGAGTGAGGTGGGTTGACCCTAGGATCTCCACAGCACGGCCTGTGCCCCCACAAGCCAGGACCCCTCTCCAGGGCAGGCAGGGGCGGCATTACCTCTGAGAGGGAAGATGGCATTGCAGGGGGTCTGGAAGCAGGGGTAGAATTCTGACAGGTGAAAAATTGGGAGAAGGGACACAGGGACAACAGGAATCGCCATAAACAGGCAGGGAGGGTCTGGTGCACTGGAGGGTTTATGGGTGGGAGGTGCAGGAGATGACGCTGGAGAGGAACTTTGGGGCCTCTCAAGGGCCTTTCGCACCAAGCTCAGCAGTCTGCACTTCATCTCGTGGCTGGGCAGACATGGGAAGGAACAGCGGAGGGGGACCTGGCTCACGCCTCCTGCCCGACTCAGGAGCAAGGTGCAGGAGGCAGCTGGTGGTCCTCGAGGTTCCAGTTTACCTGTAACCTGGCTGCCAGGGGTTTCACCAGAGACCTCCCTTGGGGCCTGTGCTCCAAGGCGGGAGCGCACCACTGAACCCAGCCAGGACAACTACAACATAGCACGCCAAGCCCCTGGCTCCATGTGACAGCTCCTGACAGCTTAGCCAGCACATGCCTTGGCAGAAGCCAGGCCTATATGAACTGATATCTGCATCCCCTCCCAGGTCCGGGGCTGCTACAATTGTAACACAGACCCCATTGTCCCAGTCAAGTCCTTGCCAACAGGTGTGATATTTTGTGTTCAGAGAGGAGACATGACTGCCTGCAGGTGCCCTGGCAGGACCAGGCTTTCCTTCACCTGCAGTCAAGCCTCTTACCTGGGAAGAGACCCAGAGGCTCAACTGGAGCATAGGATGGGCAGCTGTGGCCGCATGCCTTGCTCCTCGGGGAGAGACGCTGGCCCTGCAGGGCAGCAGGCACCAGGCCCTCCTGGCAAGTGGAGGGGGAGGCACAGGGCTGTGCAGTCCCCCAGCTCAAGCTGGAGTCCCTCACTGACCTCTCTTTAGCCCTACAGCCACAGGTGATTTCCTGTGACTCACAGACCTCATGGGTCCCACATGGAGCTGGAACAATCATGCCCGTCTGGCCGCTTGTTGGGAGAGTGAAATAAAATCATGATTACGGCAGCCCTGGCACCAAGAAACAACTAAGCACAAAGTCTCCTGATTCTTGTTTTGTTTTTTCCTCTTAGAAACCCACATCATCCCTGTAGCTACGTCTTGGGCTACTACAAGTGGAGAAAAGCATTTAGGGGGAGCTTCCGCTTTAGATTATGGGTATCCATGAAATCCCCACGTCTCCTGGTAAAATGCGTTCTCAGGCGCACGGGGTGCACAGAACTGTCTCCATGGGCGCACAGGTGGGAGGCCTCTCTGGAAACACCCCCCATCCCTCGTCTCCCTGGGAGATGACAGGAAACTTGGGAGACATTTAATTATCCTCTCTGTGGGTCATGGGAGGAGCAGGCAGCCAGGGACAGGGGGAGGCAGGTCCCCTGCCTCTCCAGCATTCCCCACAGGGGGCTGTTCTCTGGCTGAAGCGCCCCCGGTAGGGCAGTGAACAACCATCCCTGTACCCCCAGGGCAATTGCTGGTGAAACCCGCCTCCCACCAGGTTTTCATCTGGGAGTGTGTGTAAAATAGTTCCAGGTCTTGCTGTTTTCACAGATATTTTTTCTGTTTTCTTTTTGGTACCTCCAGATCCCAGACGGGAGGCTGAAGCTTCAGACACCTCCTACCATTGCCAGGATGGATCCTGAACTCTTTATGGCCCAAGCATCTGGCCCAAAGCTGCTCGTCCAAGGAAATGTGTTTACCTTCTCTTTCTTTCCTTAAAAAACACCACCCCCAAAACCAGTGCACGGTTCATGAAGTAATGCCTCCCAGAGAGATCAGATGATGGCATCCTTCACCTTATTAGGAAGCTGGGGTCAGACCTTAAGTGGGGCCTGCTGGGCACTGAGCTTTGACAGCTGCCAGGAGAGGTGCATGATCTGGCTCCGGATACATGTGTCAGCTGGAGGCTCTGGGCACAGCCCCTACCTTTGCCACCAACAAGCAGCACAATCACCACCAGCCTGTTTCTTCTGACCTCTAGACCTCAGTTTCCCCATCTGTAAAACTGAGGATAATTAGTTCACTGCATGGGGTTATTTTGAGGCTAAAACGAAATTGTTTGTGATAGTGTCTGCCATGTGTCCTATCATTTAGAAGTCAGGAATCAGTCTGCTTTTACATACGTGGGTGCACACGTGGTCCTGCACTCACAATTCTGTTTTGGAAATGGTGTCCACTGCATGCTCCCAGCTTTTTGAGAAGTAGAACGAGGCGGACCCCTCACGTGGGTGGTGCCCTTCAGGCCTCTAGCAAATCCCCCTCCCTCACCAGGACATGCCCCGAGCCACAGCTTTCCCATCTGAACAGGGGGCTGCACCCAATGATGCCTGGCTTTCCTTTTCCCTGGACGTTCTGCACCTCCAAGAAGCATCTCTCCTCTCTCTCCCACTAGACATTAGGGGGTTACAGCAGACTTGTGAGATTCACCAAGCTGGAGAAGATTGTGTGAGGCAACGGTCCCGAGGATGGGGTGACCCCACAGGGCCGTGGACAAGAGTTGGGGAGCAGGGAAGAAGCCAGAGCTGCAGGGAACACGCTGCAGGGAACCAGAGTTGGGGGTTCCCGGGAGGAAAGAGAGGAGCTGAGCCCCGGGACGGTGAGAGGGATGGAAAGGGAGGCTGCTTCACTGTGATCCCCACAACTGCCCTGGGGTTTAGGAGCGGGTCTCCCCCTCTCTGAAGCGGGTCCCACAGCCCTGTGTCTCTCACGCTGTCACGGGTATTAAGGCCTCGCTTAGATATCATTTGCTATAGCCCAGCAGGGGCAAACCCTTTCTCTAAAGGGCCAGGTAGTAAATAACTGAGACTTTGGGGGCCATGTGATCTCTGTCATAGCTGCCTAACTCTGTCGTCGTAGCTCGACAGCAGCCACCAACAATCCCAGAACAGACGGGGCACTGTTCTATTCCAACGAGGCTTTGCTGTTGTTATTCTTCCTTTGAATTTTTTCAAACATTGAAAAATATAAAAACCATTTCTAACTCCCAGACTGTACAAAAACAGGTAGCAGGCCAGATTTGGCCCACAGGCTGTAGTTTGCCAACTGCTGCTCTGGCCTCGTGCTGTTCAAAGTGGGGTCCAGGGACTGGGAGCAGCAGCCTCATCTGGGAACTTGCTGGAAATGCAGAAGTCCAGGACCCACCCAGAGCTACTGATTCAAAATCTACATGTTAACAAGAACTCTGGGTGACTCATGTGCACTTTAAAGTTTAAAAACATATTGATGGCTGGTGTGTCCCCCAGAGATTCTAATTTAATAGGTATGGGGTGCAATCTGGACACTGGGATTTTTAAAGCTCCCCAGGTGGTTCTAATGTACAGCAAAGTTCAAGAACATGGCCCCCAGAAAGACTCCCCAGGGGGAGTGGGCTGCCTCTCCTTCTGGCTCCCAAAGGCCCCAGGTCACTCCTCCAGGACAAAAAGCATGTCACGGTATAAGGATTATTTGTCACAATCTGAGCTCTTCTGGGGTCAGGATCCTGTCATTTCTAATTTGTGAGGATCTCACACAAACCGCTTGCCCCTCTGGGACTCAGTCTACTCCTCCCTACAATGGACAAGCTAAACTCCAAGATGGTTTTGTAGCTGTGAAAGCGGCCTCCTGATCCGGAGTCATCCTGGCCTTTCTGCAATCCCTGAGTTTCTCCCCTTTCTGATGGCTCACAGCCCTCCAGCCAGCACAGGTTCTGGGGCTTCCCAAGGACTCTTGGGACAAAGGGGACAAGAGAGGCAACCCCACCGAGCCCCAGGGATGCACAGACTACACTCCCACAGCATCCCCTCCCTCCCGACTAGAGGCTGGGCAGCCCCTCTCCCCCTCCCACTGAGTCCCCTGTCCCCAGCCCCCACCTGCTCATTCCTCTACCTTTGATGGTCACCCAACCCAGCATCTTCCTGGAGAAACGTGTGAGGGAGGGGCACACGCATTGGCTCAGGGCAACCCCAGGGAGTCTCACCTGGCCTTGTCAAAGGTGCCCAGTAGGGCTGCAGAGTCTGCTCAGGAAAGGGCTGGAGGGACACAGGACAGCTCCTCTCAAGCAGTTGCTGACATGCCTGCCCCACTGTCCATCTATCTCTGCCTGGGGTGGCCTCATGTCACTTGCAACTCTAAAGCCAAACCATGCACTCCACAGGGATGGCTCTAATTCTCTCCCAAGACCTCCCCTTCCTAGGTCCCCTCCAATGATAGCATCCCACCTCCTGGAGTCCCCACTACAGAGCATCCCCAGCCTAAGACTTTGAAATCATAGAAAGTCAGACCTGGAAAGTGAACTGAGAAATCATCTCTTTTTATACATATGGAAAAGCCAGGGCCCAGAGAAGGGGAAAGACAGGCCTGGGATGGTGGCAGACCCAGAGTTACCCCCAACTCCCCCATCTAGTCTTCCTCCCCACTCCCTCCCTCCTGTGCCCCCTCACAGGGTTCCTTCTTCTGCACCAGCTGCCTCTGTAGGGGAGGGAAGGACAGAGCTTTCGGGTTCAGGAAGGTGGAAAGCCAGAGAGAGGGGCCTGCCAGGGCCAACTCCTAGCCTTCGACTAAGAACAATCTGACAATGCCCTGCCCCACCCCTCCTCCACCCGGGTGCCCATCTGAGACCTATGGAAGCCAGAGTGGGCAACTGTGCCACTCACCTCCCTCCTGAACAGAGTAACAGAAATAGGTACCACTTATTAAGCATTTACTAAGTGCCAGGTGCTGTGCTAAGAACCATGATTATCTGAAATAGTTATTATATGCCCATTAACTAAATGATCAGAATGAGGATCAGAGAGGTTAATCAACAGGCATAAGGTCACACAGCCAGTAAGGGAGTTGAGGGGAAGGGGGCACTGGAGAAAAGTGCTTAAGCCTGAAGGCATCTCAGATCTCCTCCTCATTCCCTGGGCTTCAAACCCAGGTCTGTCTGACTCTGTTCCCCTGGGTTCTCTGACTAGGCTGACAGTGAGCCACTGGGCCATGCTCAGGTTTGTCCATTCAGCAGATGCCTCAAAGGTATCAGGGCTAGAAGGAAGGATGGGCTGGAGCACAGGCACCCCACACTGAGGAAGCTCAGTACCTCTCCTGGTCTGCAGATGCACCTGTCGTGAGCCCAAGCGATGCCTCTGTCCCAAGACTACTGGTATCAGAAAGAACACATGGGCTTTGGGATCATCAGACCTGGGACAGAATCCCTGCTCTGTGTAGCCTTGGGCCTCAGTTTCTTAATCTGTAAAATGGGGACACCTATCCAGCAGGGTGGCTGGAAGGAAAAGAGAGAAGTTGTGAAAAGGGCCCCACACAAGTGATAAGGAAGCGGTCACCACGCTGCTCAGTGTGTTCTGTGAACTGCCCCACTCCTGGGAGTGCTCAGGGAGCAAGCTTTTCCCCCAGAAGGAAACAGAGGGAAAGAGTTGCCTGCACAGAGCCTCCTGGAATGTGGCGGGGCTCCTTGGCACTGAACCCTGCTTAGGAGCCCTGCTTTAATTAGCTCTCAACTAAAAATAGCTCCCCCACCCCCCTGGGCTGCACACCTACCTCCTGGCCTGACACTGGGGCATGCATGAGCCACCCTCAGGGGTGACAGCCAGCCTGTGACAGAACCCACAACACAGGAGGGTGCACAGAGCAGGAGGCTTTATTGAAGGAGGTACAGAAGCTGGCATAGCTCTGCTGCCAGCTGGGCCGCGGCCTCCACTCACCCCACACAGCCCTGTGGCTCCTGCACAACCCTCCCTCCCTGCTCCTGGACAGCTGGCAACACCAGGGAGTCTTACCCGGCCTTGTCGGAGGCACCCAGGAGGGCCTTCTGAGTCTGTTCAAGAAGGGTCAGGGGGACACAGGACAGCCCCCCCTCAAGCTGTCACTGCCATGCCGCCACACTGTCCATCCATCCACCAGCCCAGTCTATCTCTGCCAGGGGCGCCCACGTATCACTTGCAACTCTGGAGCCGGGTCCTGTGGTGCTTTTCCTCTGTCAGGAGGGGGATGAAGGTGTCGCTGTGGGAGAGCTTCAGCCGGCTGCTCCAGCCCGACCCCTCCTGCCCTGGAGGCTCTGGTGGGAGGTTGTCCAGGTCACCGTGGGAGCCCCCGGCCTTGCCCTCGCCTGCGCTGCTGGAATTGAGCTCCATCAGCTCCAGCTCGTGCTTGGCTGCGGTCTCCAGGACACGCTGCTTGTTGTAGTACCTGACGAAGTTGTTGATGATGGGGTGGATGGGCAGGGCGATGGCAATGACGCCGCACAGGAAGCTGATGGCCGCGTTGAGCTTGCCCAGCGTGGTCTTGGGGTAGATGTCCCCGTAGCCCACGGTAGTCATGGTGATGATGGCCCACCAGAAGGACTGGGGGATGCTCTTAAACAGGGTCTCCGGGTGGCTCTGTTCCATGGTGTAGCCCAGGGCGGAGAAGACGAAGATGCCCACGGCCAGGTACATGAGCAGCAGCCCCAGCTCCTTGAAGCTGCGCTTGAGGGCGTAGGTGAGGGTCTGCAGGCCCGAGGAGTGGCGCGCCAGCTTGAAGATGCGGGCGATGCGCATGATGCGCAGGGCCTGCACCGCCTGCTGCACGTTGGTCAGCTCCATCATGCGCGCGCCCAGGTGCGTGAGCGTGAGGCTCACGTAGAAGGGGAGGATGGCCAGCACGTCCACGATGTTCATGAAGGACAGGGCGAAGTGCAGCTTGTTGGGCGACGAGAAGAGGCGCAGCAGGTACTCCAGCGTGAACCAGCCGATGCATGCCGTCTCCACGTTCTCCAGCGTGGGATGCTCCACGCGGTTGCCCTCGGCGTCCAGCACCTGCAGCTCGGGGATGGTGCCCATGCACATGACCACCGAAGAGACGAGGATGAGCAGGAAGGACAGCACCGCCACCACGCGCGCGGGGCACGACGACTCCGGCTTCTCCAGGAACTTCCAGACGCACTTCTGGCAGCGGCGCCAGCGGCCCTCGGCCGCGTCCACGCCCAGGTCGTCCAGGATGAGCTGCACGCGGCGCGCGATCTCCTCCAGCTCCTCGTGCTTCTCGCTCAGGTGGCTCTTGCAGCAGTCGTCCAGGAACTTGAGGTCCACCTTCCAGAAGTCCATCTCGTTCTTGAAGCAGATGGGGCAGATGCCCTTCTTCATGTGGACCTCCCCGAAATAGTACACCTCGACGACACACTTGAACGCGTCGGGGTCCCTGTCAAAGTAGAACTCGCGCTTGCCGGGGTCGTAGTCGTCGCACAGGGAGAAGATGGTGTCGTAGCCCCCGGCCAAGCAGTGGATGAGCTCCGCCAGCCGGGTCTCCGGGTACCGGCTGAGCAGGTCTCCGTACAGCACCTGCCGCACGCCCCCTACGTTGACGACGATCTCAACGTCGTCGCCGGTCGCCGAGCCCTGGCTGCCGGGCTCCGGGAGGCTGCGCTCCCCGGACCCGTCCATCCCTCCGGCGCGTCCCCTCGGAGCCTCGGCTCCGCGCCACCTGCC
>NW_007736019.1:42321-49995 GCF_000696425.1 Galeopterus variegatus
GCTGCCCGCCCCTCCAGGGCGCAGCAGGCCACCGCGGGGCCCGAGCCCAGCGTCACGGCGGCGGGCCGGCTCGGGCTGCCACGTCCCTCTGTCGCGGCCGCCTGTTGCTCGGCAGGAGCACGAGCTCAGGGAAGCCCCTTCCGAGGCCGCTCTTACGGCCGCGGTTTCCGCTCCGGTCTACACTCGCGCCGCGGGTCTTCTGCGGTCCAGCGCAAATGCTGCCTGGTCCCCGAAGCGTTTCCTACCACTTCCTAACGCTGCCCTGCTGTTGGCGGCACTGTCCCACCTTCACACCAACACTATCAAGTCCAACCTCCTCGAAAGAGAGAAGGGACTTGCTCAAAGTCACACACGCCGAAATGGGAGAAGAGCCCAGCCCTACCACCTCTGATCCGAGCTTTCCTGCTGTCCCAGCTGCTGACACCTGCCGCTTAGCACATTTAAACTCTGCCTTGAAGCTCTTGCTGGCCACCGCCTCCCATCTCTGCAGCCCGACACCACCACCACCGGTTTTTAGGGCCCCTGAGTCCCCAGGCTCCTGCCTGCCCAGTCCCCACTCCTTGGTCATGGCTGGTCTGTTCTTCCTGCGCAGTGTCCCACACCGTCCTTCTCTTCCATCTTTTGCAGCCAGAGCTGCCTTTATTTTTTATTTTTTTAAATTTTGATTGAATCATAATTGATTATACATACTTTGGGGGTTCAATGTTGACATATGTTGATCAAATCAATATTACTTGCATATATATTGTTACAATTGCACTTATTCTTTATGCCCCTTGGCCAATCTCTCCCCATCCCCTGCCTCCTCCCCTCTCTGATAACCCTAGATTTCTTCTCTCCTTCTGAAAGAATAATGGTTACTCTGTTGATCTGTTTCCCAGATGATCTGTCCAATGCTGAGAGGTGTGATCAGGTCCCCCAATATTATCCTAGAGCAGATGCTTCTTCTGTCACTCTGGAATGGGCTTTGTGGAGAGAGACATCCTCTTCTTTTCTTTGGACGCTGCTGGTGACTCTCCTTGTGTCAATGCACTCCAGTGGCAGGTGGACCATCTGCGTGGTGGTTGTGGTGTCTAGACATTTTCACGGCAGCCATGGTTACTGTAGTGGCTGTGGTGGGCCACCCACATCGAGGTGATGTTTTTGGCATGCTCCTTGGCATTGGCGGTGTGCCTGGTTGTGGGAGGGGGTGCAGCTGCCTTTCTAACCTCACCTGCCTGAACCATTATAACAGCTTCCTAAATGGCTTGACTTAAAGTATCTCTGCTTCCAGCTCACCATCATCAGCAGCAGCATCATCAACATTGCTAATTGCTGAGCATCCTCTATGGCCTGGAAACTGTGCTAAAAGATATTCTAGAGGGAGGGATGAAGGGGTAAAGCCAGAGGATTTTTAGGGCAGAAACTATTCTGTATGATACTATAATGGTGAATATGTATTATTACACATCTGTCAAAACCCACAGAATGTACAACATCAAGACGATCTCTAACATCAACTATGGACTTCAGGCAACAATGATATGTCAATGTAAGGCCACCCATTGTAACAGATGTACCATCTGCTGTGGGATGTTGACAGTGGGAGAAGCTGTGGAGACAAGGGGGTACAGGGGGAACTCTCTGCACTTGCTGTTCAATTTTGCTGTGAACCTGAAACTGCTCTGAAAAATAAAGTCTATTAAAAAAATGTATTCTGAGGCCGGCCCGTGGCTCACTCAGTAGAGTGTGGTGCTGATAACACCAAGGCCACGGGTTCGGATCCTATATAGGGATGGCCAGCTGAGCGTGGTGTTGACAACACCAAGCAAAGGGTTGAGATCCCCTTACCGGTCATCTTTTTTAAAAAAAAAAAAATGTATTCTGTTTTTTAACTTAAGGTCATGCCCATTGAACATGTATTTAATCTACAGGGTTACTGACAGTATTTTTTTTTTTCTTCAATGAGACAGTATGATTGTATTAGAATACATTCCACAAAGTAAGTATTGCTTGGTGAAACTTCTTTTGACAAATTTTGTTTCATTTCCATTGGAATCAGCCTATGCCATGTTACTGCAGAGCAAGAAATTGTGGCTCAGAGAGCTTGAGTGATAATAACAGTTGACATTTGCTGTAAGCGCACCATGCACCGAGCACTTTCTGATTCACAGGTGAGAGACCCACTCCCAGCTGAGCCCTTTGCTACATCTAAGAACAGGCTGGCCATGCAAGGGGCTGCCTCTCCCCAGTCTGTGAGACCGAAACTGCCAGAGCATAGAGAATAGAGAAAATAAAAAATATAGTCTATACAATACTGGTCTTGAGATGAAAGGATGCCAAACAGACAAATCTAGAATCTAAGAAAATATGGTTAGAACAGCTGGAGATTCAGGCCTCTGGAAGAGTTGGTGCTTGAGCTGAGCCTGGAGGGCTGAGGGCTGATTGCCTGCCCCACTGAGGAAGGACACGCAGTGTGGAGGCGGGGTTCGCATGCCCTGAGACCGAGGGGGTAGCTGGAAACAGATCACAGAGGGTCTAGTGGGCCCTGGAGGAGTCTGGACCACAGGTCGGTATTTCAAACTGCAGGTCACTACTCAGTAGTTGGCTGTAAAACCAATGTACTAGGTATCGACCAGTGTTTTTTATTGAGATAGTATAGAATAGAAAATATCGGAGTACTGCTTATCAAACATGGAAAAAATAAGCACGGCTTGAAGCCAGTCACAGCAACCAGAGGCTGGCTTGGGCTCCAGCGTGTCCATCCAGCAAATCCCACACCCCAAGAGGGAGAAAGTTGTTTGGAGCAGAAGTGGAAGGGGAGAGAGCAGCAGATGCACATCCCAGCAGAGAAAATGTCCCAAACGGCCCACAACAGAGCAGGTACCCCGAGGGACGAGGATCCCTTCCCTGTGCACCCAGCCAGCCCTCTGCTGTCCTATAGCACAGGGTTGGTTCATACATCTCTGGCCTGTCTGCCCTCCACCCTACCCGCAGCATGCACTGGGTCATTCCTCTCTGTGACTGTGCCCAGCACAGGTCCTGGACATGCAGGTGCTGGGCAGTGCATAGAGGGAAGGAATAAGACAAGGCGTCATCACGCACAGACAGACTCCATACAACTTAGATGGCCACAAGGGCCTGCATGGTCTACAGTAGACCCTAATATACTCAGCCAGCCCACACAGCTGTGCTTTGGCAGTTTCTGAGGCCCAGAGGTGAGAAAGACATGGTCACTTGGTCATGCCTGGTACCTGCAGTCAGGCTGACGGTCAGACAGTTCCCTGGGAGCTAAGGGGGCTGGGCTCCTGACAGAAGAGGGCTTGTTGGGTCTCAGGGTGGTCTTCCCACCATTGTCAGGACTCAGGTGTTTTCCCCTCAGACCTACATGCCTCATGTCCCAGGCTCTTTGTCAAACCCTGGCACGTCTCAGAGCCTGGGCTACTGACATGCCCAAGCCCAGAGTCCCCCCACTTCTAATACCATCAAACCCCACTCATCCTCCTGGGCCTCTCTCCATTGATCTAGCCAGAGGGGATGGAGGTCAGCTCGGTGGGCTCCTCACCCAGTGCTCTCCCAGGCCTGTACTATTCCCTCTGCTATGGACTGAATGTTTTTGCACTCCCCAAATTCATGTGTTGAATTTGTAAATTCACATTGCTAACCCCCAATGTGACTATATTTAGAGATAGGGCCTTTAACAAGATAATTAAAGTTAAATGAGATCATAAGGGTGGGGCCGTAATCCCATAAGATTGGTGGCCTTGAAAGAAGAGGAAGAGAGAGAGATGTTGCTGTCTCTTTCCATCACATGAGGACACAATGAGAAGGTGACCATCAGCAAGCCAAGGAGAAAAGCTGAGGTAGATTGAATTATGTCCCCTCCAAACTCATTGAAGCTTGAATTGTATCCCCCAAATTTTATGTATTAGAAACTTAGCTCCGACTGTGACTGTTCAGAGGGTGGGAAATCCTATTATGGTAATTGAAGGTAGGGCCTTGAAGAGGTGATTGGATTGCAGGACCCTGCACTAGTGAATGGATTAAAAATGGTGGTCAAGGGCGTGGTTCTGGGGGCCTTAAAAGGAGAGTGAATGAGAAGGTTGTTTTCTCTGCTCTCTCTTCTCCACCATTTTCACAATGTGATTCTCTACCATCACTGTCTCCACAACAAGCCCTTCACCAGCTGTGTTCCCTGGACTTTGGACTTCCCAGCCTCTGAAACTGTGAGCAATGAATTTTGTTTTCTTTATGAAATACTCATTCTGTGTATTTTGTTATAAGCAGCAGAAATGGACTAACACAGAAGCTTTGAAGAAACCAAACCTGCCAGCCACGATTTGGACTTCCAGTGTCCAGAACTGTGAGATGATAAATGCCTGTTGTTTAAGCTACACGCGGCTCCCCACCCACTGCTCCTCCACCACCCCACACCCCACCTGTCTGTGCTACTTTGTTATGGCAACCCAGGCTGGCTAGTACATTCTCCTTCTCCCCTCTAACCTGCTAAGTCATGCCTAGAACTTCCCTTTATCCTCTGACCCCACTTTCTGGACTTTGTGAAGGAGCAGGCTGGATTCCATAGGTTAAAAAAAATATATCAATGTACTGCCTTCCCTTCTCACAGAATGTCACTGTAGCATAGAAATGAGCCAGCACACATCAAAAAGATTATACATCATGATCAAGTAGGATTCATCCCAGAGATTCAAGGATGGTTCAACATATGCAAATCAATAAGTGTGATACATCACATTCACAAAATCAAGGAAAAAACCATATGATCACATTAATAGATACAGAAAAAGCTTTTGACAAAATTCAACACTCCTTCATGATAAACACTTTCAACAAATTAGACATAAAAGGAAGGTATCTCAACACAATAAAAGCCATATATGACAGACCTACCACCAATATTATCCTGAGTGTGGAAAAGCTGAAAGCTTTTCCTTGAAGAATAGGAACTAGACAAGGATGCCCACTCTCACCACTCCTATTTAACATCGTATTGGAAGTACTAGCCAGAGCAATCAGGCAAGAAAGAGAAATAAAGGGCATCCAGATTGGAAAAGATGAAGCCAAATTGTCCCTGTTTGCACATGACATGATCCTATGTACAGAAAAACCTAAAGACTCTACCAAAAATCTTCTAGAGCTGATAAACAAATTCAGTAAAGTTGCAGGATACAAAATCAACATACAAAAATCAGTAGCATTTTTATACATTGACAAAAAACTACCAGAAAAAGAAATCAAGAAACAAGCCCACTCACGATAGCTACCAAAAACAAAACAAAACAAAACCTAGGAATAAATTTAATTTAACTAAAGAGGTGAATGACCTGTACAATGAGAATTATAAATCACCGCTGAAAGAAATTAAGGAGGACACAAAGAGATGGAACGACATTCAATGTTCATGGATTAGAAGAATTAACATTATGAAAATGTCTATACTACCCAAAGCGATCTACAGATTCTATGCAATCCCCATTAAAATACCAATGACATTATTCACAGAAATAGAAAAAACAATCCTAACATTCATATGGAACAAACAAAAGACCCCGAATTTCCAAAGCAATCCTGAGCAAAAATTAAGTAAATAAAGCCAGAGGCATTACACTATGACCTCAAATTTTACTATAGAACTATAGTAACAAAAACAGCACAGTACTGGCATAAAAACAGACACATAGATCAAAAGAACAGAATAGAGAACCCAGAAATCAATCCACATACTTACAGCCAATTGATTTTCAACAAAGGTACCAAGAACACACAGTGGGGAAAGGACAGCTTCTTCAATAAGTGGTGCTGGGAAAACTCGTAGAAGAATCCACATGTTGAAGAATGAAACTAGACCTGTAGCTCTTACCATATACCAAAATCAACTCAAAATGGATTAAAGACTTAAATATAAGAGCTTAAACTATAAAACTCCTAGAAGAAAACATAGGGGAAATACTTCAGGATGTAGGTCTAGGCAAAGACTTCATGACTAAGACCCCAAAAGCACAAACAACAAAAGAAAAATAAATAAATTGGATTATATTAAACTAAAAATCTTCTGCACAGCAAAGGGAACAATCAACAGAGTGAAAAAACCTACAAAATGGGAGAAAATGTTTGTACACTATACATCTAACAAGGGATTAATATCCAGAATATACAAGGAATTCAAACAACAGTAAAAAAATAATAGTCTAATTATAAAACGGGCAAAGGAGCTGAATAGACATTTCTCAAAGGAAAACATACAAATGGCCAACAGGTACATGAAAAAATGCTCAACATCACTAATCATTGGGGAAATGCAAATCAAAACCACAGTGAAATATCATCTCACCCCAGTTAGCCTGGCTACTGTCAAAAACACAGAGAATAAGAAATGCTGGCAAGGATGCAGAGAGAGGCCAACGCTTCTACACTACTGCTGGGACAGTAAATTAGTACAGCCATTATGGAAAACAGTATGGAGGTTTCTCAAACAACTAGGTAGAACTACCATGTGATCCAGCAATCCCACCACTGGATACATACCCAAAGAAATCATCATGTCAAAGGGACACCTGCGCTCCCACGTTCATCACAGCTCTATTTACAATAGGCAAGACATGGAACCCACCTAAGTATCCACAGACGGATGACTGGATAAGGAAAATGCAGGACATGCACATAATGGAATAGTAGTCGGCCACAAATGGCAGCAACATGGATGAGCTTGGAGAAAATTATGTTAAGTGAAACAAGCCAGGCACGGAAGGAGAAATTGCACATGTCCTCACTCATGGGGGTGCGGGGAGAAATGAACCCTGAAAGAAACAAGAACCACAATAGTACATTGAACTTTCAGGACAGAACAGAACTATGTTTACTGGAGGTGGAAAAGAGAGGGGGAGAGAGGTTTGGGAGAAATCGGGTAATGGACACAAAGAATAATTATGTTTTATAATGATGAATGTGCTAATAATCCTGATTTGATCATCACATATTGTACCCAAATACTAATAGTAAACTCTGTACTCCACAAATATGTATAATCAATCATGTTTCAATAAAAATAAAGAATTTGGATTTTGCTGAAGGGTTAAACCAGAAAAAAAAAAAAAAAAAAGTCTGGACGTTTTGGCCAAAAATGGGAAGTTTCTCGCTGTGGTGTGTCCAGCCTGCCTGTGACTCCCACGAGAACCGCACGTTTCATGATCCCGTCGGGGCAGGAGGGCCCGAAACCTTCTACTGGACACAACAAGAGCGGCAGTTTGGACTCGTGAGTTTTTCATTTAAATGGAGAGGGGGGAAAACCACAGTCCATTTAGGTTTTACGGGAAGTGATTGAGCTGCGTTTTTCTTTATTAAATGCCAGGGTTTTGTTGTTGTTGTCGTCGTTGTTGTTGAATAGTAACATTTTGGGCTACAGAACGCTCAATTTCCATAGCGCTAATTAAAACCAGCACATGTGCATCGAAGTGATCTGTCTAGACGGCAAATGATGCAAGCTGTCATCTACTCCCTCTTCATGAACTAATCAGTTCTGTTCAGTTAAAATTTCTTTGTGTTAGCTGAATTTGATAATACCTTTCATTGAGATTCAGCTCTGTGCTTCATGGAAAATTTACATTTCATCACTTGCCCTGCACCATCAGCACCCGCGCGTTACCCCCCCACCCCCACCCCACCTCCCCAACCCCA
>NW_007736019.1:50989-53271 GCF_000696425.1 Galeopterus variegatus
CACCCCCACCACACCCCCACCGCCTCTGCTGCTCCTCCCCACTCCCATCCCCCACCTGGAAGAACTGATTGACAGAAGCCTCAGCCTATCTACTCATGTCTGAATAATCTGGCCCTGGATGGCAAGTGCAGGGGCCAGGATGGAAAATGGGGGAGAAAAGAGAATAATGTGAAAAGAAACCACCATGAAATGCCGTTTTTTCACCCCAGCTCCTGAGCTACTGTTTTCTTTTCCGTGCCTCAGTGTTTTCATCCGCAAAATGGAACTGGTGGACATTTCCTTCCTGACTCTTAGATGTTATGGGAATGAATAAAATATTGGGTGTGAAGCGGCTTTGTGAGCCATAAGAAGCTGAGTCAGCGGAGGACAGGGAGGTGGTGGCGGGGGTGGCTGCCGGGCCCCTCCCGGGNTCCACTTCCGCGGAGCCCGCACCTCCGCCTCCCCGGCTCCGGGCCTCTGTTCAGCGGTGACTCATCCTGCCGGGGGCGGCTGGGAGGACTGCGAGCTGACAGGGTGGCCACGCGCCCTAGCTGTGCAGAAGGATGCCAGCAGCTGCCCTGCAGGCTGGGGAGGGGACCCTCTGGGCTTGGGACTGGGTTGCTTTAACTTTCTCGGGGAAAGAGAAGTGGAACTTAGAAAACAGACACGAGGGGCTGCTTGTCCTTCGGTCCCATCACCTGGAGTAGGGTGGGAGCGAGGTGGGGGGCGCCCTTGGCTTTAGTGCTTGCTTTCAAAGTACTCTGGGAGTGCCGATGAAATGGCTGAAGAAAATTCTTTGAAAATAAATCCTTTAGCATTTTCCTTTAATTGTAAATTTAATGCATATTCATTGTAAAAATTCAAAAGAAATGTTAAAGAGAGCCTTGTATTTGCATCTCCCAAATTCCCTATTGAGCAAAGATCAGAACTCCACACTACAGTAGTTTTCTGTGACTGTGCAACAAATTTCCACAGATGTAGCAGCTTAAAACAACACACCTTTACAGTGTTTCCAGGGGTCAGGAGTCTGGGAACGCTCAGCTGAGTCCCCTGCTCAGGGTCTCACAGACTGCAGTGGAGCAGCTGGCCAGAGCTACAGTCTCACGTGAGGCTAGGAGTCTCCTTCCACACTCATGTGGCAGAATCCATCTCCTTGCAGCTGTAGAACTTACAGAGACTTGTCTTCTTTAAGGCCAGCAGTAGAATCTCTCTGATCTCAGAGAAGGTCTAAGCCCTCCCTTAAGAGGCTCACCTGATTAGACCAGGCCCACCCAGGAGATTCTCCCTTTTGATTAACTCAAAGTCAAACTGATTAGGGATCTTAATTACATCTTCAAAATCCCTTCACTTTTACCACATAACCTAATCACAGGAATGACATCTATGGTATTCACAGTTCTGCCCACACTTGAGGGGAGGGAATTATACAGAGTGTGGACCCCAGGGGGTGGGAACCGTGGGACCATCTTAGAATTCTGCCTATTACACACATTTTCATGTGTATATTTCTGGGCCTTTTTCAAAGAAGAAAGAAAGAGAGAGAGAAACAGAGAATGAGAAAGGAAGAAGGAAAGAGAAAGATGCTCTTCAATTTGCATTTTGCTTTCGTTTTACCCAGTATACCTCGCAGACATTATTTTGTTAGTCACTCATGGAACTTATTTATATACACCCCTATGGTTGAAAATNATTTTCATGTGTATATTTCTGGGCCTTTTTCAAAGAAGAAAGAAAGAGAGAGAGAAACAGAATGAGAAAGGAAGAAGGAAAGAGAAAGATGCTCTTCAATTTGCATTTTGCTTTCGTTTTACCCAGTATACCTCACAGACATTATTTTGTTAGTCACTCATGGAACTTATTTATATACACCCCTATGGTTGAAAATTAAGTTTGTTTCAATTTTCTACTATTAAAATAATGCTGTAATAAATGTCATATCTGTGTCCTTGCACACTTGTATCTCTGTAGGATTGAGTCCTGCAAGTGAAATAGCTAGGCTAAAGAATTGAGACATTTTAAATTTTGATAAAGACTGCTAAAATACCTTGAAAAGAGGTACCCTCAGTGAAAGGTACTATCTCCCCAGACCTTTACCATTTCTGAATACAATCAATCTTTTTATGTTTTTGACAGCCAGAAGAGGGGAAATGATATCTTGTTTTAATTTGCATTTGTTTATCAATGAAGTACAATTCAATAATTTTAGAAGCCCTATTTTTATTTATATTTTTTTGTTATTTATCACCTTAATTTCTCATTAAAACATGACGCTTCTGGGGTCTATTAGACAATATATTCAGTCA
>NW_007736019.1:54459-55808 GCF_000696425.1 Galeopterus variegatus
ACGGAAAAAGACAAAAGACAAAAAAATATATATATATAGATAGATTGATAGATAACATGAATGGCCTTATATCTATTAAATGAACTGAAATTGTAGTTAGAAATCTTCCTACAAAGAAAACTCCATGTCCGGATAGCTTCACTAAGGAATTTTACCAAACATTTAAGGAAGAAACCATACCAATTATGCACAAATTCATCCATAAAATAGAAGAGGAGAAAACACTCCCTGGCTCAACTTATGAGGCAGCATTACCCTGATACCAAAACCAGGCAAAGACATTACAAGAAAACTACAGACCGATATCTCTTATAAACATAGATGCAAAACCTCAACAAAATTTTGGCTAATCATCAAACTTACTACAATTCTACAGTAATCAAGACTGCATGGGATTGGCATAAGGATAAACAAAGAGGTCAATAGAATAGAGCTGGGAGTCCAGAAATAAACCCTCACATTTGTGGTCAATTGGTTTTCAAAGAGGGAGTCAAAACAATTCAATGGAAAAGGAATAGTATTTTTAACACATGGTGCTGGGACACCATTCATGCAAAAAATGAAGTTGGACTCCTACTTCAGACCATATACAAAATTAACTCAAAATGGATCAAAGACCTCAGTGTAAGAGAGGAAACACAGGTGAGGTCTTAGTGACCTTAGATTAAGCAATTACATGCTTCTGAGATGACACCAACAGCACAAGCAACCAAAGAAAAAACAGATAAATTTTAAACATTTGTGTGTCAAAGAACACTATGGAGAAAGCAGAAAAAAAAAATCCCATAGAATGGGAGAACATATTTGCAAATAATATATCTAATAAGTGACTAGTATCCAGAATTTTTTTAAAAAAAACTTCTTAAGTCTCACCAATAAAAAGAAAAATAACCCAATTAAAAAATGGGCAAAGGATTTGAATAATTTCTCCAAAGAGGATATGTATATGTATATGTAATGGCCAATACACACATAAAAAGATGCTCAACCTCATTAGTCAGCAGGGATGTGCAAATCAAAACCACAGTGGGTGCCACTTCTCACCCAATCAGGTGGCTACAATCAAAAAGGCAAACGATGACAAGTGTTGCTGAGGATGTAGAGAAATTAGGTTCCTCATACCTTGTTGATGGGAATGTCATAAGGTGCACCCACTTTGGAAAAAGGTTTGGCATTTCCTAAAAATGTGATTATTTCAATCGGTTCAGAAAAATCATTTTAAAAATCCAACATTTGTTTCTTATAATAATTCTCAGAAAACTAGAAGGGAATTTCTTCAATCTGATAAAGGACAATTCTAATGAATGTATAGCTAACATTATACTTAATATTGAAAGACTGAATGCTTT
>NW_007736019.1:57626-58948 GCF_000696425.1 Galeopterus variegatus
TTTCTTAAAAATTAAATACACTACCAAACGATCAGTGATTCCACTCCCAGTTATTTATCAAGATGAAATGAAGGCATAGGTCCACACAAAGACTTGCACATAAATGTTCATGGCAGCTTTATTTGTAATGGGCAAAAGCTGGAACCAGCCTACATGCCCATCAATAGGTGAATGAATAAACAAACTGTGGTTAATCCATACAGTAGAATCCTATCTGACAGTAAAAAAGAATGAACTATTGGTATATACTACAATATGGATGAATTTCAAAATAATTAGTCTGAGCAAAAGAAGCCAGAGCAAAAGATAACACTTTCATTTACATGAAATTCTAGGAAATGAAAACTATTGTATAGTGACTGAAGACATATCACGGTTTCCTGTGATGGGGCAAGGAGAAGACAGAAGGGAAAGATTACTGAAGGAAAGATACAAGGAAATTTTGGGGGGTTATGGATAGGTTCTTTATGTTGATTGTGCTGATCACAAGCGTGCGTGTGTGTATCTATATCTCTATATCAAGACATTGAATTGTATACTTTAAATATATGTAGTTTGTCGTATATCAATTATACCTTAATAAAGCTGTTCAAAAGTTTTTAAGAAAAATAGAATTATGTTGATCTTAACTTGGGTTGAAAGGACTAAGGATCTTTTTTTTTTTTTNATACAGATCAATGGAAGAGGACAGAGAAATCAGAAATAAACCTACATGTATATGAACAAATAATTTTAGATAAGAATGCAAAGGCGATTGAAGGAGAAAGAATAACATTTTCAGCAAATGGTGCTGGAACAACTGGATACCCACATGCAAAAAAACTGAACTTCGATCCATACCTCATATCATATACAAATATTAACTCAAAGTGGATCTTAGACCTAACTGTAAAACCTAAAACCATAAAATTTCTAGAAGAAAACATAAAAAAGCCTTTGTGACTTGGGTTAGACAAATATTTCTTAGATATGACATCAAAAGCATGATCAGTAAAGTACTGATTGATAAAGTAAACTTTATCAAAATTAAAAACTTCTCTTCAAAAAACTCTGGTAAGAGAACAAAAAGACAAGCAATACACTAGGAAAATATATTTGCAAATCACATATCTGATAAAGGACTTGTATCCAGAATAGGTAAAGAGCTTTTAAACCTAATGATAAGAAAACAAACAGGGCTGGCCTGTGGCTCACTCGGTAGAGTGCGGTGCTGATAGCACCAAGGCCGCGGGTTCGGATCCCATATAGGGATGGCCTGTTTGCTCACTGGCTGAGCGTGGCGCTGACAGCACCAAGCCAAGGGTTGAGATCCCCTTACCGGT
>NW_007736019.1:59002-60314 GCF_000696425.1 Galeopterus variegatus
GTCTAATTTCAAGACTTGCTATAAAGCTACAGGAGTCAAGACAGTATGGTATTGGCAAAAGAATAGACAAACAGATCAATGGAACAGAATGGAGAGCTCAGAAATAGACCCACATAAATATATAACAAAGGAGTGAAGGCAATAAAATGGAGTAAAGATGGTCTTTCAACAAATGTTGCTGGAACAACTGGGCATCCACATGCAGAAAAAAAAAGAGAAGAATCTAGACACAGCCCTTACATACTTCACAAAAACTAACTGAAAATTGATCATAGACCTAGATGTAAAATACAAAACTATAATACCCTAGAAGATAACATAGGAGAAAATCTAGACGACCTTGGGTATGGCAATGACTTTTTAGATACAACACTAAAGGCCTAATCCATGAAAGAAATCATTGCTAAGCTGGGCTTCATTAAAATTTAAACTTCTGGGCCGGCCCGGTGGCGCACTGGATAAGTGTGCCGCTTGGGAAGCGTGGCGGCGCTCCCGCCCGAGGGTTCAGATCCCACATACAGATCGGTTCCGCTCACTGGCTGAGCGAGGCGCGGGAGCAACACCGAGGGTTGCAATCCTGTTGCCGGTCCCCGGTCCGGTACGGGGGCAACACTGAGGGTTGCGATCCGTTGCCGGACACGGAAAAAGACAAAAGACAAAAAAAAAAAAAAAAAAAAATTTAAACTTCTGCAAAAGACAAAGCACTTGACAAATGCTTGTCTCTTGGTGCCCTCAGCTCCAATCTGTTCCTGGTCAGAGAGTGGGAAGGAGGGGGGTCATCTGAGAGGGTCTTGTGGGGTCAAATGAGGGGAGAAAAGGAAGAGTGTGGGCAGTGGGGAGTGGTATGGGCTGAAAGTGAACCAGAGCAGAGTAGGAGGTAGGTGGAGAGAGGGCGGGAAGGTGGAATGGGAGTAAAGAGAGAAAATTCAGCAATGTCTTCCAATGTTCCGAAGAAAACGTCATGTCAGACAGGACTTGATAATTACTGTCATTTGTGGGATGTTTCAGTACAAGAGAACCAAATAATTATGATGTCATGGGCCTTGGCACCTTCCTCCAAATCAGCATCCAGTCACCAAATGCATATGGTTTATGCGCCCTCGGGAGCGTCCTAGGCCTTAGTCATAGTACGGGCTGCACAGCAGAGCCCTTTGGGGAATAGGAGTTTCTTCCTTGTGTGGTTATGGTAATCAAATAGGACTTCACAAGTGTGCGATGGACCCTTGGAGATGCTCAGTTTCCTGATAGTCCGGATTGTTTAGGTCAACCTTCCATTCAAAGTGGAAATCTCTGCCACTGTATCTCTCCAAGC
>NW_007736019.1:60604-61766 GCF_000696425.1 Galeopterus variegatus
GGATTGTTTAGGTCAACCTTCCATTCAAAGTGGAAATCTCTGCCACTGTATCTCTCCAAGCAGACACTTAGTCTCAGCTTGGGTGCCTCTGGTGATGGGGAGCTCGTGACATCAGGGAACAGGGAGCAGTACAACACACAAACTCTTGGGAGGAAAAGAGGCCCCAAGAGTTTCTACTTTCTAATGGTGAAGTAATGCCACACCCTGAGACCATGAAGGCAATATCTATCTAGGTAGGTTGGATCTCTGATGAGTAAACTAGGCTTTCAGTCCCACCTCTGCTGTATATGTACTGTGTGACCTTGCTCAAGTCATTTTATGTCTTTGATTCTCAGTTGCCTCTTTCAAAAAGGAGAGATAATACTCACTGGACCTATATCAGATGGTTTACTTTGAGTGGTAAAGAAAGTACATTGTGAACTATGATATGAAGAATTGCTATCATTGCACTTATATTTCATAATATTGGGACCAAAAGGGACTAAGAAATCAGATACTGACTTCTTTGCTACCCAGAGCCAATGAACTTTAATGTTCTTATCTGTAAAAATGTGCTAACAGATGGAAAAAGAAGTAGGGAGAGGATAGGTATTGGGGAGATGATTATGCTCATATTCTGTTCTGTTGCCTTCGTATGTGCACTGTCTAACCCAGTGTCACTCACTGCATTGGTCTCTCCAACATTCATTCCACCTCCCCCTTGCCCACAGTGTGGCAGCAGTGGAGTCCAGATAGGATTTTCCCCCCCTCCAACTTCAGAGGGGAGTCCTGATCAGTCTAGGCCACTTCCACCATTCTCCTGACACTTGTCTCTATTTCAGGGAAGGTGAATAACCCAGTCCCAAACCACTCAGGCTATTTGCCTGGCCATGGTCATGAGGAGTAGACAGAACCCAAGTTACTCAGATTAAAGTGTAGTGAAAGATTTTGTTTGTTTATTCAGGCAAGAGAAGCTCTGTGTCCTTCTGGATATGGACAAGGAAGCATGTTTCCCTGGAAGCTGTTGGCATTCATCTAGCAACCAGGAGCAGAGCCAGCCTTCATGTGAGACAGATGTGGTCAAAGGCTGAATGGAGAAACAGACACAGAGTTGTCCTTGTATCACTGAAACACTAGATCAAACTGATCCTGAAGCCTGAACTACATCTGAGTTCTCTAGTCA
>NW_007736019.1:62780-65608 GCF_000696425.1 Galeopterus variegatus
GAAAAAAAAAAAAAAAAAAAAAAAAAAAAAAAAAAAAAAAAGGCTGGGGTTCAAGGGATCCCAACCCAAAGTAGAAAGTGAAAGAGAAGAAAGTGTAACTTTGGTAAAAAGAGCCTTTTCTACTCTTAGCAAAATTAGATTGCCATCCTAGAGAGCCCAGCAATCTGGAGTTTTTTAGAACTGGAGAAGCCAAATTCTCTTTTCAAACTGTTACTGGGAGCCGGAGCAGCAGGGCAGGAGTGTAGCAGAAGAGGGAATGCAGTTGGTCCTATGTTTCTTTTTCGTAGACCCATTGGTCATGGCTAGGGACAAAGTAAATGCCATGGACATGGCTGGGTATTTTGGACTCAGGCAGCCACCTGATATGCCCACTGCAAGTGCTCTTCGTTCTTTCCACAGCTGATCTTGGAACAGGCCTTGCTGGGTGGGATAAGAGAGGAGGTAGAAAAGACTGGATGGTGGTGAGCCTGAAGTCTGGAAGGGCAAAAATAGAAAGACCATTAGAAGGATCTAGAAGGATAAGAAATGCTCCAAACAGTGAAATCTGGTGGCCACAAAATAATTCACCTCTGACCAATTTGCCCCACAACTCTAGTCTAGGGCTACCTGTGACAAAGAACACAGTTCTCACTGATCAAGTTGAAAATTGGCAAAATTGCCCCTGATTTGGAGCCCAAGTTATCTTTAAGCCTATTGTCCATTCCCACTGGAAGGCAGTCTGGGTGGAGCACCATTCACAGGGGACTGAGCCCTGCTTTTGATGCCTTTGGGGTGCATGACATCCTAGGGTTCAGAGTATTCATTGAAGGCCCCCCAAGTCCACATAGCAAGAAGGAGAACTCAACTGTGGAGTGAAGAGCCATAGTTGAGGTGAACACTAACTGGGAAAAATGGAGTGTGGCTGAAAGTGGGAAAAGCAACCATACAGGTGAAAGCTGGAAGGTCAAGGGAAGGACAGCATGGAGGGAGGGCAGAAAATCAGGCAGGTGAGGGGTCAGGACAAAGACCACATCAAGCAAGAGAATGCAGTCATCCATGTTGATGGGGGCCTGGGGCAGGTGGCTAAAGCAACTGCTACCCTTTTAGGGGCTTTCATCCCTGGCAACACTTCCCTGGGGGATTATGGTGCCCAAGTAAAGGACGTTGATCCCTGACAGAGATGCAGCCAGAGAAGAATGGTGAGTGCAGAGTCCATTTCCCTCCGAGGGCTAATGGACTTGAGCCTGACTGACTGTAAGAGCAATGCCCCATAAACCATAATGTCTGGTATTGCCACCCTATCAATCTCCCTGGCCCACATACAGTCAGGACCTTAACAAGAACACTTTAAAGCAAAAATTATACAGATTTCAACTCCTGCTTTGATCTGAATGTTTGTGTGATAGCTGTAGAGAATGCCTCGATATTCTTAGAGAATGCCTATGTGATTGTGAATAGGATGTTGGTAGAAATGCGGATGGAAAAGACCATCAAAATGGAAATCTGGAATATGAAATGAGGAATAGGTTATTGGCAATTGGAGGAGAGGTGATCCTTGTTATAAAGTGGCAAAGAACTAGGCTGTGTCCTAGTGTTTTTCGGAGGGTAAAACTATGAGTGATAAAACTGGATACTTAGCTGAAACTATTTATAAACAAAGTGTTGAAGGTATGGCCTGTTTCCTCTTAACTGAGTACAATAAAATGGAAGAAAAGAGAAATGATCTAAAGACAGAATTGTTCATTGAAAGGGAACCGGAACTTAAAATTTGGGAAATTCTGAGCCTACCCACACAGAGAAAAATGAAAAAGTATGTTTGGAAGAGAGAAAGGTATAGCCAGATTTGATAAGGAGATTAGTATGAATGGACCATCTCAACAAAACCTCAGTGTTTTCCATCAAGACAATTGGGAAATTAGTCAGCCATCTAAACAGAAACCAGGACCTATTGTCCAAGATAATGACCCTATCACAGAATGCAAGGGCCAGTGGGGCAGAATAATTTCAAAGGAGAGGCCACCACTAGCTGGTATGGCCTCCCATCACAGACTCCACTCCCGGTCCTCAGTTGCCACATCTACTCCTCAGCTGCCCTGGATGAGGCCCTGGCAGGGCTGGTGCAGTGTGTATTGCACCCTGAAAAGCTGTGGGGCTGTGACTGTCTCCACATAGATTTCAAAGGATGCCCCAGAGGAACTGGGGTCCCAGGCAGAGAACCACCTCAGGATCAGGGCCACCACAGAGAGCCCCATAGGGCAAAGCCCAGTAGAGCCATAGAAGTGGAGCCACCCCAGTGACCCCAAATTGGTAGAGCCACCGGCAGATGACTCCAACCCATGAGAACTGTGCTGTGGGTTGTACCCAGCAAAGCCATGGCAGCAGGCAAAGCTGTGGAGGTGGCACCTACATTTCAGTGAGGCTAGAGGGCAGAACATCAAGTCAAAGCAAGAGGCAGTTTCTGCTTCCCCCAGTCTTTACCTGCACATCCTTCCTGATTCCCCTGTCAATGCCTGGCTGATTCCCTCTCAACCCACAACCCTGAGCACCATCTCTAGGGCCCTTTGCCTGATCCCTAGATAGAGTGCACCTCCCAGTTCCCCACCCGTCGCTGGCCTCTGCCATGGCTCTTCACACTCTGGGTGGCAATTGTTGATTACAGGCAAGTCCGTATTTCTCTCTAGACAGTGAGCTCTTTAAGGGCAGATACCATCTATTTTGTCTGTGTTCTCAGCACTCAGCATTAAGATCTGGTGAATGTTTGAGAATGGTTAGGTAGACAGCTAGATGGGTGGGTAGATGGGTAGGTGGATGGATGTATGAATGGGTGGGTGGATGGGGGAATGGGTGGG
>NW_007736019.1:65899-68522 GCF_000696425.1 Galeopterus variegatus
ACAGGGCAGTGACCTGAGCAGGCAGAAACCTGATTCCACATAAGGCTTTTTCATTAAACAGCTATGTGATCTTGGGCAAGTCACAAAACCTCTCCAAACCTAAGATTTCTCACTTGCGTGGTTAGACTAGAAAACCAGCATGGCCTTCTTTGCTCTAAAATGCTGACTGTTTGCTAAATGCTCCACATGGAATGGGTTCTTTTTGGGTTGCTAAGTCAGGAGGAGTGTTCTTAGCCCCAGCTCAACTATCTATCTCTTGCTGTGTGACTTTAGGTAAATTTCCTATCCTCTCTGAGCTTCCTTTTCCTAATCTCTAAAACATGGATGTTAACAGTACCAACCTCGCAGCATCCTGGCAAGGATCAGAGACGACTCAGGAAGGACCATGTACATGAGTTGTCACACAGTTTGAAGGTGACAAAGTAAGTGCCAGTGAGTGCTATGTGGCCCACGGTTGGGGCCATCCACACCATCTCCAAGGCCAAGGTATCCTGACCCCAAGGGAAGTCTGGAGACAGGGCTGCTGTATACAGTTTTGCATTCTGTGCCAGAATGCAAGAACAAAGGCTCCTGGCAGAAGAGCTGAGTGTGAACTGAAACCCAGCCACACTCCCCTCGCCAAGCCATGCCCCCCTGGGTAGGGCTGCCTCAGTCCACAGGAGGGGCACCATATTGTTCACCCAAAAGGGGCCTCTGCACACCAAGCCAAGTGCATGTGGGATGGGCCCACCCAGGTGGGAAGGCAATGCCTTCTAATCTGCATAAAGGTTCTCTATGGGTTGGTGGCGTCTGAGTTACTGAGCACTGAGTAAACTCCTGAAGTCCGCATTTGTTGTTTCAGTGGCCACTTTAATCCTGGGTCTGGAAATTGAGTGTCTGCCTCAATACCCTCCCTAGGCCCTGCCTTCCGGCTCTTGTGCCTGAGCCGGCTCACCTCCACCTCTGACAGCCCCCTCTGCTGCGATGCCCTGTCATCTCTAGCTGGACCTCCCTGCAGTCCCAGGGAGTCCCCTGCCCAGATGGACTGGCATTCCCTCTGCAGCATTCGGCCTGACAGACAGCACTTCCTCCCCACCCAGCGTCCCTGACCTGCCTCTTCTGCCCTGCTTGGGTCACCTATTCACTCCTTCAACAAGGACTGATTGAGGGTATCACCCCTTGCACATCCAGCATGTCACAGGGCAGGGAAGAGGACTTGTCAGAGAGGCATTCCCTGGTGGGTTCTTTGGAATCAGATGCTGAGGAGGAGCACCTTGTGCTGGAGGATTATTAGGGACAGACGCTTGTGACCAGGAGTACAAGCAGGCAGGACTGGGCAGGGGGAGGAGTCGAGCTGCAGTGCAGGCCCGGCAAAGCATCGCCAGTGCCATGGGGGGCTCTGGAGTAGATTTGCCAACAACTGGGCCAAGGCAGCCAGACCTGAAGCCCCTGCCTCGATCAGTCATTGTAAGTGGATGATACTGGGAAGGGTCCTTCCCCACCCAGCCTGGGCTGAAGTCACTTTCTGCAGCTGCAGCAAGTCCCAAAAGAGCAGACCGTGGAGGCAACAAGTCCATGCTGGAATGGGACCTGGGCAGTGCATTGCTAGGTCTTCCACACAAGCTGAGGAATTGCCTGGGTCACTGCTCTTTTTAAAGAAGATTCATCTCACCCGCCTTCTGAGCCATATAAGGGCAGCTGCACCATGGCCAATTTCCTCTTAGGGCTTTCACATTACAGGTCTGTGCTTTGGATTTAGAAATGGCGAGCACTGACTTGGCAGAGACTGTCCCATATGAAGCTGGGAGGAGGCCTGGGGAGGGGCTTCAATGAGGGCAGTCTCCATTCCAGCACTGGCTCTCACCAGGAGGTAAACATGAGGGCACAGAAGGTCAGAGCCCACACCTGGCAGCTCAGCGTTCTAGAAAATCCATGAGATCAACTTCACACATTCAAAATATCCACAGACAAGTGGCAGGGAGGTGTTAACAGCCTGGATAAGGGCTTCCAAAATAGAGTCAAGATATTTGGAGACTGAAGCAGTCCAGATCTGCCCCTCCAGATTTGTCCAGTCTCCAGCTCTGGGCCATCTGTAGGGCTGCAGCCAGAGCACCCACCTCCTCCAGCCTCCACCATACCTCCCCCAGGTGGGCAGCCTGGATGGGCTTTGCAGATGCTCAGCCTGCCCAGCCTGCAGCATCATGTCCCACATGTGCAGCCAGCCCCAGACCACATGGCCAGGCTTCCTCTAGCACAGTGGCAGCCAGAGCCCACCGTGGGAGCTGCTGACAGCTCCTACAGCCAAACATGACCTAGCTCCTCCTACTTTCTGGGCTCAGGTGGGCACAGTACAAGGCTCTGGTTTCCCAGGGGCTGCCCAGAGGCACTCGATGTTACTACCCAGCACCATAGAGAAGTGAATAACCAGAGGGTTAGCTTTAACCTGTGAGAGACAGGAGACCAGAGGGGCTGGCTGGGGAGTTTGCTGCACTTCCCAGCCATCCCCCACCCTGGTGGTTGTTCTGTGGTGCAGTGGTTCATGTGGCTTCTCCAGAGACATCCTTGTGACTTTGAAATCAGCTCCACTGTCCCCAGGAAGCTGTGACCCACCGGATCATGTGTCCCTTTTTATTCGCTTCTGTCC
>NW_007736019.1:69547-69877 GCF_000696425.1 Galeopterus variegatus
GAGTCCTTATAAGGCCACGTCACCGTTCCCACCCAAACCTCCCAAGGCAGGAGAGTGCAAGATTCAGCTCCGGAGAAACGTGCAGCTTCTAACATCAGTTCTTAGTTTTTTCTTTTTTTAATCGAAACATAATTGATCGTACATATTTGTGAGAGAACATCAGTTCTTTACCTTATTCTATCCAAGTCACTTAACCACTCTGAGTCTGTATGGATGCATCAGAATAGAAACTGCATCATAAGGATGTTGTGAAATGCAAAAGAGATGGTGAATGTGAAAATTCTTCAAAATCCAAAAGTTACAGCCCAATGTTTGACATTATTTTTTTTT
>NW_007736019.1:70512-74215 GCF_000696425.1 Galeopterus variegatus
CAGTCATCCATCGATTGTGGCAGTCGTGTATGAGCAATTTTGGCATCTTTCAAAATTGTAAAAAAAACCCCAGTGACATATGCAACTATGCCCCATGAGACCACACCTTCTCAGCAACTCACGTACCACTGGATATTTAATTGATTGTAGAGCTCCCTAAAATTGTTTATCATAAACAGAGCTTCTAAGGTTATCTTTCCCTTGTTTTGCTTTCTGTGCAATAACTTTGGAGATAAAGGCAGCTGTTAACAGATAACCTCTTTCTACCCACAGAAGATTCTCTTGAGTCAAGGGGAGCAAAGTAAAATGTCCTTCCCAGATTTGGCATTCATGTGTGGGGCTATGGGTCCATTACTGAACAAAATGAGTTTCGTAGCTCATCGGGCATCTGTCAGTCTGCTTGCTGAAACCAAACATGTAAATTCAGAGGCATTAGCCCGCATAAACACCACCTGCCTCCTCATTTTATAAGATCGCTTTTTAATCCCTCCAAGTCAGAAATGTTCTTACTAGACACCAAATACTTCTTGAAGAAGAGTTTTGGGAGGAGAGTGGAATCCCCCTCCCATCCCAGCCCATTGTTTGACAGGTGTGAATTATACCCTTGATGGGAGAGAAACATCTGCACACTTCAGCACAGGAAGGCGGTAATTTGCAGCTCAGCAGGCAGTGGATGGGAAGTTGCTGGAAAGCCTCTCTGGGCAAGCATGGAGGGGGTCACATGGGCTCTTCCCCCAGAAGGGAGCTATCACTCTGGCTCCCCAACCTGTCAAACAGTCAGGCCCTTGTCTGCCTCGGGAGCACATGGGACCGACCACCCAGGAGCAGGCTGTTGGAGGAAGCCTCCAAATTCACCAGCTTTTCTACTCTCAATAAGCTACTTTTTTCTTCTCCTTGCACCAAAACAGTGACATCTGTTGAATTGTTAGAGTGCACAGTCCCTGACGGGCCACTCTGAATACGGCAAGTCTTGTCATAGGTTAGTGGTGGCAATACCAGACCTGACCTGTTGGACTGTCTTTACCTGTCCCACTTAGATTTCTCTGCCGAAGTACTTATGTGTTTTAGTTTTTTAAATTTTTATTGAATCAAAATTGATTATACATATTTTGGGGCTCAACATTGCGATATGTTGATCAAATCAATATTAGTAGCATATATATTGCTACAAATTGTAATTATTCTTTATGCCCCTTGTCCAATCTCTCCCCATCCCTTTCTCCCTCCCTCCACCCCCTCCCCCCTCTAATTACCCTAGATTTCTTCTCTCCTTCTGAGAGAGTAATGGTTACTCTGTTGATCTGTTGCCTAGATGATCTGTCCAATGCTGGGAGGTATGATCAGGTCTCCCGATATTATCATAGAGCAGATGCTTCTTCTGTCACTCTGGAATGAGCTTTGTGGAGAGACACATCCTCTTCCTTTCTTTATCTCTACTGGTGACTCTCCATGTGTCAATGCACTCCAGTGGTGGGCGGACCATCTGCGTGGTTGTTGTGGCATCTAGCTGCTTTTGTAGCCGCTGTGGTTATTGTGGTGGCTGTGGTGGGCCACCCACGTGGAGGTTATGTTTTTGGCATGCTCCTTGATGCTGGCAGTGTGCCTGGTTGTGGGAGAGAAGTCCGGTCCCCAGATCCATGCCCCAGATCTCTGGGCAGGCCCCGTGGCGCTGGTGGTGTGCCTGGGCCGGAACTAATTTTTTGTCCTTTTCTTACTTCTAACACAGGGGAACTTCCTGTGGGGACCAGTACTTGAGCGTGTGGTTAAGCTAAAGTGCTGCTTTGCGGCTGTTTCCTTAGGGAAGCCTTTTGGTCCAGCTCAGCGTTTAATGGTTGACCTTATAGGTACTTCCGGCTCTCCAGAGACCCGGTGGATCTGTGTTCTGTAGAATCTCTGATCTGGGCCTGAATTTTTTCATCAAACTGCACCCCATGCAATTCTGCATTCCCGACCAGTCTCCTCCAAATGATCCTGCGCTGATTGGGGGGTGGATCAGCTGTCTTTGCTGTGTCCCAGTGTTCCCCTGGTGGGCACATCTCCCCCACCCCCATGCTCCAAACACTTCCCATGGGACGGGCCCTGCACCAGTCCCTTGCAATGACTCACCAGCCTCTGAATGGCTCCCCTTTTTCAGTTGTTCTGGCTCCTCGCTCCTGTGTGGGTCCACAGGAACCCTTTTAGTGGCCTTGCTGTCCTGGGGGCCGCCAAGGCCTTCTTCTCTCCTGCTGCCTCCAAGTAACTCCATCTGGAGGGCACAGCTGCGGCTTCTGCCGGCTCCTGCTGCATGCACTCAGCAGCTCCAGCATTAAAGTGGCTGCAGCCCAAAACACTCGGAACAGTTGTTTCTTTCTCTCATCGTGGTTTCTCCCACCTTCATGAACTCTGTAGGTCTCTCCTCCTCTTCCCCTGAGCTCCAGTGGCCCCAGCTTGGCCGATGTTACATTTTTATAGTTGTAAATTGGTTGATTTATGGGAGAGTGACGCTGGGGACTGTCTATTCTGCCATCTTGACTGGTACTCTTGTACTTATGTGTTTGATTACAGGGCCAGACCTCTAGGCCTGCTGGAGGTGTTGGACAATAGATAGAATATAGACTATATTACTTTTTTTTAATTTGGGGGAAAAAAATTAATTCCAAAATACATCTGTCCCTAAGGAATTGTACTCAGGTGACATTTGAGACCTGCCTGGCCTCTCTCCACCCTGATGCAGATAAACACTGGCCAAGCAGATAAGAGCACGTCCTTGGAGTTTTCCTGATGCCCCTGCACAGTGCTATTTCTGCCCCAGGCAGTGCTCTTTGAGAGGGGTGAGGTGGACACAGTTGGTTGCACCTCCTGCTAACTGCGTCACTTCCCCTCTGGGGCTCAGTTTCCCCATCTATCAAATGAGGGCCTGTACTTTCTAACATCTAGTCCCTGTGTGCACTTAGGTCCCAGAACACCAACTGTGGATCCCAGTGCTATGACTGAACATCTGCATCCCCCCACAAATTCATATGTTGAAGCTCTAACCCCCTGTGCAGCTGTATATGTGATAGGGCTTCTGAAGAAGTAATTAAGGTTAAATGAGGTCATACGGGTGGGGCCCTGATCTGGAGGGATTAGTGTCCTTATAAGAAGAGGCACCAGAGAGCTCCCCCTCTCTCTTTCTAGGGACACACATGGAAGAAAGGCTATGAGGACATAGCAAGAAGACGGGAAGAGAGGTCTCACCAGAAACTGAATTAGCCAGAACATTGACCTTAGACTTAGTCTCCAGAACTGTGAGAAAATATATCTCTGTTGTTCAACTCATCTACTCTATGGTATCTGTTCCAGCAGCCCGAGCTAATACACCCAGTGTGCTTGCCTTTCTAAGGAAAAACACAAAACGCTAGTGAGATATTTAGTGAAAAATACAACCATAAAATCTCAAATTGGATTTTAAATATAAAGAATTTATCTGTATTCACTGGCTAGAAGAAAATGAAGTTCAAATTTAAGGTAAGTCTAGGGAAGAGGCTAAACCCTTGAGTTGGACAATAGTTGGAGCAGGGTCACCTCCCACTGTCAGGACAGCAGTGAGGGACAGTTTCCCAGCAGCACGGGGTGAGACCGTGGCTGGAGGGAGGCCAGGCATGGCAGGACACACAGAGGATCCTTTCCCATCACGCTTCGCCTGGAGAACCTGGGCGCTCCCTGTGGCTCTTCCTGAGATCAA
>NW_007736019.1:74674-93261 GCF_000696425.1 Galeopterus variegatus
CTTTCCCATCACGCTTCGCCTGGAGAACCTGGGCGCTCCCTGTGGCTCTTCCTGAGATCAAGAAGTGAATTTGCAGTTAACACAGAAACAGCAGGAAGAAAAAGGAAAAGGCTGTACAAACCTCAGTTACAGTGGCGGAGAGAGTCATCATAAACAGTTAGAGCCCGATTTTGCACACTGTGCTGTGGCTTAGTAAACTATTCATCCCATTGTGTGGTTCAACTATCGACTGATTTTCCTTGTTCTCAATGGCTCTGTCTTTTTCCGCCCTTAATTAAATGAAGGAACAACTCTCCTGTCATGCAAATGGGCACCTCTATTTCTCTGGGCAGCCACAACGAGAATCTTCAGTTTGGGAGTTAGAAGAAAATGTCATCTGAGCTGATTCCCTAAAAGATTCCCCCATACAAAAAGTCCCTTAAATGATAATTGCTGACTTTGTCCCATTATCAACCACCCCCACCACCCCCCAAGCAGCTGGGCTTAAAAACTGTCAGCTGATTGCCTCCCTGGGGTTTGCTCCTTAACTCTCCCATCTCCAGTAATATTGCACACGTGCACATACGTGCACACGCACGCACACACCCATGCACCCTAAGCCACCAATATTCATTGAACCCTATTTGCAAGACAGTGAGGGCCTTGTAGGAAAGTGTAAGACATGATTCCTGCCCTCAAGCAGTGACAGTCTTCTTGGGAAAAAGAGTATGTGGATACGTGAAAAACTAATTTGCAAAGCAAGAGTTAAAGATAACTGGCACTCTTGGAAGAGATAATTCCTCAAACAGAGCCAGCTTAATCTTTAACAAAGCTGTCAGAGCACTAGCCCACTGAGTTCTTACAACAGCTCCAAGAAACGCTCCAGGAAAAGGCTGCAGACCAGTGAAGGAAGGACTGGAGGGCGGGGATTCTCACAGTGAGAAGAAAGATTGGCCTCACAAAGCCATCGGCAGGAATGAATTACACACCAAGCATCATCTCATTTGTAGTCTTGGCAGCTTGTCTGTGCCAAATAAACAGCTTAACAAAGACACCTCGATTTCGATGGTCTTAAAATGGGAGCAGGGTTGATTTATCCAGCATCTGACTTTTGCAAAAATCATGCCATTTGAGCTTTTGAGCACTGTATTAGTCCATTTCTATTGCTTATAACAAAATACCTGGAACTGGGTAATTTGTAAGAAAACAAAATTTATTGTTTACAGTTTCGGAGGCTGGGAAGTTCAAAGTCCAGGGAACACCTCTGGTGAGGGTCTTCTTTCGTGGTGGCTTTGCAGCAATGCAGGGGTCTCACATGGCAGAAAATGGCAAAAAAGAGAGACTCTCACGTGCTCTACCTTTAAAGCCCTCAGAACCACACCCTTGACCACCATTATTAATCCATTCCCTACAGCACAGTCCTACAATCCAATCAATCACCTCTTCAAGGCTCCACCTTTCAATTACCATAATAGGATTTCTCACCCTCCCCAACAGTTAGGGATTAATGTATGGACTTTGGGGACACAATTTCAGTCAATCCACAGGAAGCACTCTGTTCCCCCACATTGTGCCGTAAATTGACTTTTAAATGGATGCAGCTAAATACTCAAATCCCTGGAACCAGAATGAAGGCTAAAAAGTACACCTCCTTCCTGCACAGGCCTGGTCAGCTTCAGAAAGAGATTTCTCTGTGACAATTTTCAGAGGTAGGTACTGAGCCCTTTCCCAGCCCAGCAAGCATGGGGAAGCCCATGGGAGCCAGACCCCAGGACAGGGAGGAAGGTGGGACAGGGCAGTGCCTGATTGCAGAGGAGGGGGATACTAAGAAAGCCATTTCTCCACACCATTGCCACCTTCTTTTCTCCTCCTCCTCCTTGCTTACCCTCTGCACATACAAACGGAAGATGATTGGGAATTTAGAGCAGTGGCCTCAGCCTGTGGCCTGGGGACTCTTGGCAGGCTCCTCAGGCCATCTGTGCAGGCTGAAGGGAGCGGAATGGTGATCACTTTATCTGACCATCCATCCATCCGTCCACCCCATATCACTCCACCAGACCTCCTCAGGTCCCACCTTGCACTATGCTAGACGCTGCCGAGAAAATAGAAATGAATCTGACAAGGTTCTTGCCGACAAGGACCTCACATATACACACATAAGGGGATAACCAATGTGACCCCCACAGTGCAGCCTGTTGAAAACTTAGGGCTGGCCCGCCAGCTCCAGAGCACAGTAAAGCCAGACAGACCCGGGTTCAAATCCCAGCTCTACCACTCAGCGGCTTAGTCTTCTTGAGCCGCGGATTCCTCACCAGCGAACTTCCAAGTCAAAGCAACGAAACTGAAAAGGACACATGCGTGAAATCTCTGAGTGCACAGAAGGTACTCAATAAATGTAAGACTCCATTCTCCTTCCCATTAGATGATTACTGTGAGCCTAATACTGGCCTATAGGACTGAGAGTGGAGATTAGGATGGAACAAATCATGACAGAATTGGGAAAGATCTTTTACACTTAATCTGAGAATTTTATTCTATTAGGTAAAAGAAGCTGCTGACTCACTCCTGCCCAAAGCATTCCAGCTTCCCTGCTCTCTCCCATGCCCCTAGCACTTAAACACATGGTTAGCATCAAAGTGTTTTATAATTAAATAAGTTTCTCCTGGCATTTCCCAAGTGAATAGCAGCTCTGCATCCTGCATTGCTATGTTCCTTTCTCAGCAATCCCAGTGCATGATTTAGGATATAGTCTCACCTGCTATAAAAAATCCAAAACCAAGGGAGAGAAACTTCTATCATGTAGACAATCCAAGGGAGGTAGGGATCTTTTATGGGGCAATTCATCTCTTCAAGGCTTTGTGTTCAAAGTTATATGCAGTAACTAATTAATCCTCCTAATGCTGGAAGAGATGACAGTTATCCTAGTAGAACAGATAAGAAGTTCCAAAAGGTGATGTGATTACAGACCCCCTAGGCCAGCGTGCTGTGCGCTGCTCCATGGCTGCATTTTCCACTGGCCATGTGTTGCGCGGTGAAAATCGTGGTGACCTATGTCTCGGGCAGCATTCCCCAAAGAGTGTTCTGGGGAGCCCCGATTCTATGCAATGTGTTATAGGTTGAATTGTGCCCCCAGATAAGATATGCTGAAGTCCTAACCCCCAGCACCTGAGACAGTACCTTATTTGTAAATAGGCCTGTGCAGATTTAACCAAGTTAAGATGAGGTCATTAAGGTGGGCCCTAATCCAACATGGCTGATGTCCTTATAAAAAGGGGAAATTGGGACACAGAGACAGACACATACAGAGAGAAAATGATGTAAAGACACACGGGGAGATGCCATGTAAAGATGAGGATTAGAGGGACTTGTCTATAAGCCAAGGAACTCATGAGGCTCCCCAAGGCCAAGAGAGAGGTCTGGAACAAATCCTACCCTGGCACCTTCAGAGGGAGCCTGGCCCTGCAGACACCTTGACTTCGGACTTCTGGCCTTCAGGACCAATAAATTTCTATTATTTTAATTTACACTGTTTATGGTACTTTGTTATGGCAGACCAAGGAAACTAATGCAGGGTATTAAACGTTGTCGTGTGAAAATCAGCTTCTATGGTCAAGGAGTGTTGAAGTCTCTAGGTTAAACAGACCCAAATCCTCAGAGCAGGACTTCTCCAGACCTTAAATTTGCTAACGGATGCTGTGAATCCTTAGAGAGGGTATAGTGCATAGTGTGTCCCAGACGTCTTCCAAGCCTTTTTTGGTTGCACACCTATTAGAAACTCATGGAATGCTAGTGATATTAGTTTGAGGTTGCTGTCCTGGGTGCCTGGAATAAATTCCTCCATGTGAACTTCCTTCCAATATCCATCTCCCTTATTCCTTTAATAATGAAACCCTTAAAATTCGGTTGAGCATGTGGGTACTCGGAATAATCCCCAACCTTCCTTGCAAGCTGATCTGGCCCTGTGACTAAGGTAAGGCCTGTTAGATGTGAGTGAGATTGATGTATGTGGCTTCTGGGTCACAGTCCTAAAGGCAACAGTCATGCCCTCCACTTCTCCTTATTCTCTTCTCACTGGCAGGAATGTGGGTGTGATGACCGGAGCCAGAGCAGCCATTTTGGACTAGAAGTTAAAAGGCACACATAGAAAATATTAGGCATCTGGGTAAAAATGTACATACTATGTCTTAGGCACACAGGGTCAAATTTTACTTTAACTGAGCTCAATCTGCTCTCCAGTCTTTTCTGTTGATGGAGGGAGGGTAGTGATTCAACTTCAATTTCACTGTGTGGCCTCTTGTCTGCAGGAGAGGCAGTCACTTCCAGTCACTCAGTCACTTCCAGTTTTAAACTTTGATTCTTTTGGATAGTTAGTCAAATTCCAATTCTTCCCTTTCCCTTATCCTCCCTAGTAAGACACCTGTGTATGCAGGCAGCTCAACTACACATCTGGTGTCCACCTGGATGGACACTGCACTCCCCAGATCCTGGACATGCTGCCTGGTCCTCAAACATCATGACCTATCATCCATGGGCCCCTCCTGCAGACAGGAGGCCACACACTACACAGCCTCCTCATCCCAAGGCTGCTAGGGGCCTATGACGCTCACATCAAGTCTGTTGGGCAAAGAGAACTCTCGGTGGCGCTCCCCAAGTGATGCTGGAGTCGTGTGACCCTGTGGAGCTGCCACGAGGCTGCTAGGGGCCTATGACGCTCACATCAAGTCTGTTGGGCAAAGAGAACTCTCGGTGGCACTCCCCAAGTGATGCTGGAGTCGTGTGACCCTGTGGAGCTGCCACGCCAGGCATTGTCTTCCGAATTGCACCAGGCCAGTTTTCCTCCACAGCGCCTCCCCATTCTTGCTCAGGGTTTCTACACAGAAATCTCTTCCAGGGTTCTAGGTGGGACACTGGGCAAAGGACCATTATATTCTTAAACTCCACCTCAAAGTCTCTGGAGTTTGTCCAGATTTCTCATATCTCTGAACCACAAACACAGGCCAGGCCAGGGCATGAGTGTAGGGGTGTGGCCCTGTGCCTCTCTCACAGACTCAGGTAACATCAAACTCCCAGCTGTCATCTCTCTGACCTTTCCCTTCCTGCACACTGCTAATACTCTTATTTCCTATTCCAGTTACAAGACAACCATTCTTAAGTCATATTCTGTATTCTTCCCCTATTCTTTGGGCTGATTCTTCATATCTAAAGGGAAGCTTTTCAAAACAGAATGCTTTTCTTTCTTGAGTGCCAGGCTTTTGCAAATAAGAGCTGGTATTCTTGTTAAGCCCATCTCTACCTTCGCTCTACATTCGAGCCACCATGTAAGAATCCCAACCATCACCATCCATCCTAAGTAATGGGTGCATTTGGCTGAATGGAAGACTCACATAATGAATTATGAACAAGAAAGGCATGTTGATATAATTCAAAATATCTCTCCAGAGTAGCAGTATATATTGAGTTGTCAGTTCTACAATGAATATGATGAAGCTGAAGGAGCTAAAGAGCTGAAGACAATTGCCAAAGGCAGACATCCTGGAGGACACCTTTGCTTAGAAGGTGAGGTTGTCCAAAGTCACAGTTGGGAGCAGTCGTCCTAACGGTACCATGGGAAACGAGGAAGGAGTGGAGGGGCAAGGATGAACTCACCTCGCTGAGAAAATCTGTCGAGCTCTGACAACAGACAGAGAATCTACCCCCTATCTATCTAGGGACCTAAGACTATCCAGGTCTTAAAGGCATAGCTTTCTGAAACCTGCATTTAAACAAGGCACTTAGACACCTTTGATATTACCAAAGAAATAAACCATGTGCTATACTTAGCACACAGTAAATGTCAAGAACTGTGATAGGTCTGAGAGTTTACCCTATTCATAAGCCAGCAAGACTCAGGTCAACCGAAGACACAAGTCTCTTAAGCTAGAGACAATGGACTTTATTACTCACAGCACACAAATTATTAATATCAGTAATGAAAGTGTAAGCATCACTACAGATCCCATGGACATTAAAATAATAATGAAGAAATACTATAGATAACTTCATGCACACAAACTTTATTATCTAGATGAAATGAACCAATTGGCCAAATGAACAATTGGCCAAAACTCACATAGGAAGAAATAGATAATCTGTATAGACATATCTAGAAATGAATCAGTAATTAGGTACCTTCCAAAAGAGAAATCACTCAGGGGCATAGCTCAGTGGTAGGGCATTTGACTGCAAGAGAGTAAACACTAGGCCTACATGGGGTTCACTGGTGAATTCTACCAAACATTTAAGGAAGAAATTATTCCAATTCTCTACAATCTCTTCTAGGATATAGAAACAGAAGAAATACCTCCTACCTCATTATACAAGGCCAACATTACCCTAATATAAAATGGTATTAGTCATTACAAGAAAAACCAAAAATGACAGACCAATATCTCTCATAAACAAAGATGCAAAAGTCCTCCACAAAATATTAACAATCAAATCCAACAATGTATAAAAAGAATTATGCACCACAACCAAGAGAGATTTATTTATTCTGGGTATGCAAGGCTGATTCAACATTTGAAAATTAATTAGCATAACCTATCATAGCAATAGGTTAAGGAAGAGAAAAATTACATAATCAAATCAATCGCAGAAAAAGCATTTGGCAAAATCCAACACCCATTCATGGTGAAAACACTCAGCAAACTAGGAATGGGGGGGTGGAGGGAACTTCCTCTACTTGATAAAGAACATCTACAAAAAACCTACAGCTAACACCATACTTAACAGTGAGAAACTCGAAGGTCTACCACTAAGATCAGGAAGAAGACAAGGATGTTCTAACAAACTTTTATTGGAAGTTTAAACTAATGCAATAAGACAAGAAAAGGAAATAAAAGATATAAAGATTGGGAAGGAAGAAATAAAACGGCCTTTGTTCACAGATGACATTATTGTTTATGCAAAAAACTAAAAGAATTGACAAAAAACTAGTAAGAGATTGTAACAAGGTTGCAAGATACAGGTTAACATGCAAAAATCACTTTCCTTTTTACTAGCAATGAACAAGTGAAATTTGAAATAAAAAACACAATATCATTACATTAGCACTCCCAAAATGAAATACTTAGGTATATATCTAACAAAACATGTATAATATCTATCCATGGGAAACAATAAAACTTTGATGAAAGAAATCAAAGAAGAACTAAATAAGTGGGGAGATATTCCATGTTTATGGATAGAAAGAATCAATTGTGTCAAGATGTCAGTTTTTCCCAACTTGATCTATATTTTCAATGCAATCCAAATCAAAACCCCAGCAAGATATTTTGTGGATATTGACAAACTGATTCTAAGTTTATATGGAGAGGCAAAGGAGAACAAAGTCTGAGGACTGACACTGCCCAGCATCAAGATCCACTATAAAGCTCCAGTAGTCAAGACAGTTTGGTGTTGGCTAAAGAAAAGAAATATAGATCAATGGAACAGAACAGAGAATCCAGAAATAGAACCACACATCTAATGGTCTATTGGTTTTTATCTAAGGTGGAAAAGTAACTTACAGAGAAAGATTAGACTTTTCAACAAATGACATGAGAACAATTATATATCTATATGCAAAAAAATAAAAGAACCTCAACCCCACACCTCACACCATATACAAAAATTAAATTGAACTACACCACAGGTTAAATATAAAGCCTAAAACTAAACTCTGAGACAAAAACATAAAAGAAAATATTTCTGACCTGGGAATTAGGCAAAGATTTCTTATTTAAGACACAAAAAGTAGTAATCCAAATAGGAAAACATTTATACACTGAACTTCACCAAAATTAAAATCTGCTCTTTGAAAGGCAGTGAAAAAACAAACCATAGAGGCCGGCCCGGTGGCGCACTGCTACAGTGCGCCGCTTGGGAGCGCGGTGGCGCTCCCGCCGAGGGTTCGGATCCCACATACAGACCGGTTCCCGCTCACTGGCTGGGCGGGGTGCGGGAGCAACACCGAGGGTTGCGATCCCGTTGCCTGTCCCGGTCCGGTACGGGCGTGACACTGAGGGTTGCAATCCGTTGCCGGACACGATAAAAGACAAAAAAAGGGAAAAAAAAAAAACCATAGACTAGGAGAAAATATTTGCAAAACATACATCTAATAAAAGATTATATCCAAAATATTTTTTTAAATCTCAAAACTCAAGAAAACAAGCCAGTTTTTAAATTGGGCAAACCATTTGAACAGACATTTTATTAAAGAAGAAACATGGACAGTAAATAGTGCATGAAAAACATAGTCAACATCACTAGCCATTAGGCAAGTAGAAATCAAAACCACAATGAGATGCCAGTGCATGCCTATAAGAATGGCTAAAATTTAAACAAACAACCAAACAAAATCCTGACAATACTAAGTGCTCATAAAGATGCGGAGCAATTGGAACTCTCACAGTGCTGGTGGGCAGTCACTTTGGAAAACAGTTTGGCAGTTTATTAGTAAGTTAAACACACCCCCACCATCTGATCTAAGCACTCCACTCCTACAGGAAAGAAAACACATGTCCATATAAAGACTTGTATATGACTGTTCATCGGAGCTGTATTTGTAACAGCCCCAAATTAGAAACAACCCAAATGTCCCTCAGGAAGCAAATGGATAAGTACATAGTGACACATCCGTACCATGGAATACTACTTCAGCAGTAAAAAGGAAAAAACTACTCACACATTCAACAACACGGATGGCTCTTAAAAGCATGATGCCAAGTGAAAAAAGTCAGAGACGAAACATTACTGTATGGTTCCATTTTATGTGCCATTCAGAAAAAGGCAAAAACCATCATCAAGGATGGAAATCTGATCAATGGTTGCCAAAGCCTGGGGGTGGAAAGAGCAATTGATTTCAAAATGAATAAAAGGGAATTTAGAGATGATGGAGATATTCTGTCTGGATCGTGGTGGCACAACTGTGTACATTGCCTGGGGGTGGAAAGAGCAATTGATTTCAAAATGAATAAAAGGGAATTTAGAGATGATGGAAATATTCTGTCTGGATCGTGGTGGTACAACTGTGTACATGTGGCAGATCTCACAAAACTGCACACCTAAACTTTAGGTTATGTAATAACATAAATAAACCTGACTCAATAAATCTGACTATGAAACTTTTTAAATATTACCATTACCATATTCAGGGACTTTTTTCTCTCTTTTTTTTTTTTTAGTGAAAATTCATCAGTAAAATGAGAGAAAAGGAGCATTGTTTATACCCATTTCTTCTGGTTAATACATGACCAAATATCACACTTTTATACAGAGAGAGCTGTAAATAAAGATAAGACACACTCACATGGTACATGAAGTCTATTGTACCAGACAAGGAGCCCTTAGAGTCCCTGCTTCTGCCACAGTCCCTGGCACAGGATAAAGATGAGGAGGGGAGTGGTTATGATGACGATTGCTCTGTTTCTCGTGCGTGTGCCTCTCACCACAGTCATGGCAGGTAGGCAGGGCCAGCGTCACTATTCCTTCTGCTTTATAAATGCAAACATGAAGTTAAAGAGCTTGCTAAAGGTCACACAGCCAGTCAATGGCGAGCCCTGAACTTGAATCCATGTCTCTCTGTCACAAAGAAAGTTGTAAATTTTCCTTAATCTTCTCTCCAAAAGCAAGAGTGAAAATTGGGAGGTGGGGGGCATGTCCCCAAGTGTAAGCCCAGTTGAAGAGATAGCAATGAGCAGGAAGCAAACTTGCTTACAGTCCTGGGGTCTACTCAGGGTGTTTCCCACTAACCTGCTCCAGGAAATCTGAAAAGGCCACCTACGCCTGAGCACCAGGAGCTCGGGGGTGGCGCAGGACCAGGTGTGATTGGAACAAGGGCACACTAGGTGCTGCTCAGCCACGGGCCATGAAGTGGACAGAGCCCCTGTGCAGTCAGATGACCCGGACCCCAGTCCTGCCCCAGCCCACACCCGCTGTGCTGTCGCAGCCAGCCTGGCAGCCACTGGTGCCCTGGGACAGCTGCTCCATGAACAGGAGCCCCCCATCCCCAGCCTTGGGCAGGCGTGAAGAATTCCTCTGTGTAGTCTGGAAAAGCTGACTCCTGTGTCCCCGTCCTGTGGATCCTCCCATCCTTCCCTCTGCCCAGGAGGCCCTCTGTGGCCACCTGCCCATGCTTGGCTCACTCGTGTGCACCCGGGCAGCTTTTCCCAAAGGGAGTTGTTTGAACCTCCAGGGCTGAGGGATGGGGCCAGATGGGGCATTTTCAAGAGTTCTAAGGAAAGAAATGAGTCCTGTAGGAAATTCTGGGTGAAACAAAGCGTCATGGGCTGAATTGTGTCTCCACAAAAGATATGCTGAGGTCCTGACCCCAGAACCTCAGAATGTGAACGTGTTTGAAAATAGGCCTGTTCAGGAGGTAATTAGTTAAATTAAGATAAGGTCATACTGAAGTAGGTGGGCTCTTAACCCAACAGGACTGGTGTCCTCTAAGAAGAGGGACACAGACACAACACACAGGGAGAACACCATGTGTCAACGGAGGCAGAGACAGGCACTGCAGCCGAGGACCGCCAGGACGCCGGCAACACCAGAAGCTGGAAAAGGTGGGGACGGATCCTCCCCCAGAGCCTTCAGGGGAGCGTGGCCCTGCTGACACCTTGATTTAGAACTTCTGGCCTCCAGACCTGCAAAAGAATAAACTTCTGTTGTTTTAAGCCACCAGTTTATGGTGCTTGGTTACAGCAGCCCTGGAAAACTGCTACACAAAGCCAAAAGCAATCCTTTACTTTCCAGAGACTTTAATAAGTTAAACCGAAAAAATGCCCAAGAAGGAGGAAATAGGCTCCATTTTCTCAATTTATTTTACCACAGAAATTTTTTCTTCAAAAAATGTAGTTTTCCGTGAAAAGTACTTTGGAAAATGGGGATTGCCAGCACTCATCTGTGATACCCAAGGGGGTGACAGCATGAGAGCCAGGCAGGGTCCATGCAGCCTGGGTGCCCCTGCTGGGAGGGCACGCTCCCTCCCACGGGCCCAACTCCAGGTGCCACAGAGACCCCTGCTTATGTTCAGAGAGTGAATGGGCCCAAGCCCCCGACTGGCAGAGATGTCATCCTATTGACAGACAGCTGACCCTCCACCTTCAGGACCAGCTCAGGGGCTCACCCCCAAAGAGAGGCACCCCGGGACACCTGCTCGCCTCTATGGCCTCATCTCCCATGCCTCCCCCACCCAGGGCTTTAGTTACACCAAACTAACATGTGCCAGGCTTTCTTTCCTCCAGGCCTGGGCACATGCTGCGCCTGCTGTCTGGAATGACCCCCTGCTCCCACCCCAAACCCACCCTTTGTCCACTTGCTGGATTGCCACTCACTTCTTAAGGCCAAGCTCAGAGCCTATGGACACCCCTCGTCAACCGCACCCACTGCCCAGCACCTCACACAGGGAGGGTCTTGTCACAGCACTTCCACTGGTGTCCAGCCAGTGCACCCAGTGAAAAGAGGATGGCTTCAGTGCCCTGGTGCCCAGGTCAGTCCAGCCTCCTCCCTTTGGCCTTGGGCAACCTACTTTGCCTCTTGAAGTTTCTGTTTTCTCATCTATAAACAAGCCCTATTCACAAGATGTTTGTGAAAACAAAATAACGAGTAGCAGGTGCCAGGCATTTAGTAAATGTAAATAAAATCGTGTTATCAGTACTGTTTTTATCACAGCATGCGTTTGGAGGCATGCCTTGCCACCTGGACTGCAAGCTCCTCGAGGGCAGGGGTGGTGGGTGTGTGGCTCCTCTCAGGGTCGCAGCTCCCAGGACATCACAGAAGTAAATGTTTGCTAACTGCACCACTGAGAGATTCCCATGAGGTGCGGCAGGTGGCTGGGCGTGTGGTCAGCCCTTCCTCGTTCTGTTTCACAACCTTCCCCTGATGACACAGGTGCACTAGCAGCAGCCACAGCTCTGACGACACTCTGCCTTGTTCCTGAGCTGTTGTTTGGATCATTTCCCCACCACCTAGAGCCAGACAGCTGAGGAGCAGGGTGCTCTTGGGTATGACTCTGAGTCATGGGAAATTAGCATACACGGGTCTCTCACAAGCACTCCATTTAACATTCATCCCCACATTTCACCCATTTGCAGAGCAGGTAGCATTGCCTATCTGAAAGTCTTTGTCATTTGTTTAAGCAAGTAGAAGACTACTAAACCAGATTTCACCAGAAGGAGGTACCTGGAAGTCAGGTGGGTTGGAAACGGTACTAACCACTTCAGGGTTTTGGGCTGCTGGCAAAGAAGATCTTCCCTTTTGCATGCTGTTTAACTTTTTCCATTTTCCAAATTTATTTATATTGTACGTCCTACTATGCTGATAAAATCCATATACAAAAACATGTATTCATTAAATGGATATTGAGCACCGTCTATTTACCAAGCACTGTAGAAGTAATGGGAACTAAATAAAAATAAGAATTCCTAAATTTAATAAATGTTTTAAAGCATAAGATACATAGCTAGAACAAAAATGCCCATACATACAATGATCCAAACCATGTAGGACTTTGTTTTTCTCCTTTGTAACATCCAGATGTGATTTCCACCACAAGGTCATTCAGGGAACCAGTTTCCATCTCTTTTTTTCTTACTGGGGTATAACTCACGTGCAGTAAAGCACACAAATCTTAAGAGGATGGCTCGATTAACTTTCATGTATGTGTAGACCTGTGTAACCACCACCCAGATCGAGGTACAGAACTTTTCCAGCACTCAAGTCTCTTGTTTAGTTATACCCCAGTTTGAAGGTACGCCAGTTACCTTCACGCCATGGCAAAAATTCATTCATATCATCACCTCCACATTCCATCCCATGGGAAGCAGAGAGAGAGGAGACAAGCACACAATTTCCTAATAAAAATGTGATCTGGAGTTTGCACACATCACTTCTGCCACATTCCATTGGCTAACCTTTATTCATATGGCCATATGGACTGCAAGGGTAGCTGGGGAAAATTGCCTCTACTTGGGCAACCACATGTGCCCCAAAACTCATGAGGTTCTGTTACTAAGAGGAAGTACATATTAGTTCCATTTCACACGTGAAGAATCTAAGGATCAGAGAGATTAAGTGGTTTGCTTGAGCTGAGTTGAGTTATGAACCAAAGTCTGTCTGACCCCAAAGTTCAGACCCTTACTATAACACTTGTTTTTAAACCAACAGAAAGTCTCAGTTGAAAGAATAGTGATTTTTTTGAAAAGCCCAAATTCTACATCCTTAATGGAAATCTACATGAAATTCTTAGCTCCTTAAGCAGCAAAAAGTTATTGAGAAAATACTTGCACATATATATACATGCACTCATACCCGCCCTTATAGCTAGAATATTTAAGACATTGGCATAGGAGTAATAGCTTTAAGTTCTGTAGCAGAAAGATTCAGAAACAATTAAATCCTTGATATCAGAAAATGGGAAAGGGAATAGAACTATACAGGAGTAAATTCACTGAAACTTAAGTTAAATCTCACTAGAATTAGGTTAGTATAAGTCTAAAGAAGATTCTGATAAGTGAAGATGTATATGGAGAGCCCTACAGTAATCACTGAGAAAATAACTCCAAAATATATAGGAAAAATTATTAAAGTAATTAAAATGTTACTTTGGAAAATATTCACTTGATGTAAAAGGAAGAAGTAAATGAGAAATAGAGAACAGAAAAGACACAAGACATATAAAAAACAAAAAGTGAAATGATAGATGTAAAACCAACTATATCACAAGTAACATTAAATGTGAATGGATTAAACAATCTAATCAAAATGCAAAGATTGTCAGACTGTATAAAGCAAGCAGGATCCAACTATATGCTGCCTACAGGAGACACACTTTTGATTCAAAGATACAAATACATTGAAAGCATTTGCTGCCTGGCATGCAGACAGCCCAGAGAAACAAGACACCTCTGTCGTGGTTATTCTCAAGATCCTTATCTTAACCACTTCTTTAGCCATGTAAGATGACATTCACAGGTTCCAAGGACTTGAAGTGAGTATCTTCTGGGGTGTTATTTTTCAGACTGCCACAGGCTTTGATAGCATTAGCCACTGCCCACCTGTTGCCTAGGCTTCAGTTTCCCTGTCATTAAGTTGGGCCAGACAGAGGAAGGCAGGGGTAGAGCTCTTTCAGCTCTGACTTCTTCCGGTCTCTCCTAAGGAATGCAGAAACAGGACCCCCATATCTGTTCTACCACTTTTCTCTTGTGCTCCCTGTACCCTGCCTCATCTATGAGTCAACATGCATGCACTGAGCACCTCCCCACAGTTGCATGTTTCTTTTACAACTGAGAGATTAAACTCACACAGTCCTAAAATTTGGAAAGGGACTCAGAAGAACAGCGTATTGATTTCCTAGGGCTTTCACAACAAATCACCACAAACTGGGTGGCTTAAAACAACTGCAATTTATTTCCTCACAATTCTGGGGGCTGGAAGTCAGAAAGGAAGGTGTGGGCAGGGCCATGCTCTCTCTGAGACTCTAAATAGAATCCTTCCTTGCCTCTTCCTAGTTTCTGGTGCTGGCTGTCAATCCTTAGACTTCCTTAGCTTGAAGCCACATCACTCCAATCTCTGCCTGTCTTCACATGGTATTCTCCCCAAGTATACGTGTCTCAAAATCTCTCTATCCTTATAAGGACACCAGTCACTGGATTTAAGGCCCATTGAATCCAGTGTGACCCCACCTCAACTTGATTACATCTGTTAGAATCTATTTCTAAATAAGGTCACATTCACAGGTACTGGGGGTTAGGGCTTCAACATATCTTTTGCGGGACACAATTCAACCCATCAGAGGCAGGAGAGAAGGAAAAGCAAGTTTTAACTGAGCAACTACTGTGGCCTGGGCACAGGGCAAAGAATGTTACCTGCACTTTCTCATGAGGTCCTCCCAGCACCCCAGTGGCACAGGGATTATTATCTTCAGTTTATAGGTAAGGAAACCAAGGCTCAAAGAGGTCAAGTGACCATTTCAAGGTCACATAACTTGTAAGCGGCATAGGTACGACTTGATCCCAAATCTGCCTTTCTGCCAAATCTGGGTGATGTTTAAATCCAATCAGGCAGTCTCACAGCACCTAGCCCACCCCATGCATTCTGCACAATGCAAAAGTCTCAACAGCCCCAAGGGGGGCAGAAACTTGCCCGTGTTACCTAGTCAGCCCCTGGCAAAGCCGCAACCAGAAGACACACCTCCCAACCTCCAATCCAAAGCACCTTCAATCTCTATGCATAGACAGTAGCAACAACTGAGTCGCCTCAGTTCTTGCAGACATGTTTGTTATAAATGGCATTCTGCTTCCTGCTGTGAGCAGGACTGGGTTAGAAGCTGCTCTGACTCATGGAGACCTGGAGTGGCTGCCCGGAGGACACCAAAACAGGAGATGGTCAGAGAGATGCATAGCTGGAAGCTGAGCTGGCACTTGATGAGGTGCCAGGGACTTAAGGCAGGAATTCCAGCACCCCCTTCCTGGGGCACATCTCCCAGAAGGGATGAGCCACAGGGCCCGAGCATGGCCCTTTCAGGGGACACCCTCTGTGCAGCAACAGGAGCTGCAGAGTCCCCAGTCAGGTGGGCATGGCTCCAAGACCAAAGACCTGAGCCCCCTGCTGTGGGGACAGCCCCACACTCCCATTCCTGTGTCCCCTAGGCCCTGGAGGCCATGGTATTGGGTGGGCCAGGAGAGGGCCTGAAGACCCACAGGTGTGGTTTGGACCTCGGCTCAGGCGCCTGCTGGCTTATGCTGCTGGACACATTCCACCCTGTAGACAGAGATCAAGGGTCCCTTGCAGGTGCTTGTTTTAGGGACAAACTAAATGAGAGTAAATAGTGAAGCCCCAGCAGAGAGCAGTACAGAGTGGCAGGCGGCAGCAGCACCATCTCTCTCTGCTAGAGATGGCAGATTGAAGGCAGCAGATCGGAGAACTGTGCCCCAGCCTGCTCCTTTCAGAGCCTTCCAAGCACACCACAGGCCCAGGTCCAGAGCGGCAGGTCACCCTTAGCTGCTCCGTCCTGGTAGGGCTGGCCAAGGCAAAGGCAGGGCAGGAGCTAGTACTTCCTAAGCTCCCATAGTAGGGCACCCCTCCCAGCCTTGGTCTTGACTTCCCCCAACTTTGTCAGCTTTCAGTTTCCGAAGGGACCCATTCCCTGGATCCAGGACACAGCTGAGAGTCTGGTTGGTGGCTCTGCTGCTGCCTTGCTGTGTGAGCATGGGAAAATCCCCTCCCCTCTCTGGTGGCTAGGGCCCCTCCAGATGTAACATTTTCTGACTCTGCATGCGGTCTCCCCAAAAAACATCCCTACTCTGATTGTCCTTCCTAATAATCTGTTTAATGTCCCCCTTCTTTCCAAAGACTGTCAGTTCCATAACAGCAGGGATGGTGCTTATCTTTTCCTCTGTTATATCCCTAGCCCAGCACATAGCAGGTGCTCAGTAAATATTTATTCACTGACATCTTCCCAACTCAGGCCTCATCTGGAGCCACGAATGCTGGTGCAAGAGTGTTGATTTCCTACCACATGCCAAGAAGCAAATTAAGTAACCCCCCCCCACACACACACACACGGCATCTTAGCCAATCTTCATAACCTTGAAAGTCAGCGACTGTTATGCTCATAGGGGCCGAGGACAAAATCCAGTGGCCCCTACTTGGCACTATGCTGAAGTCTCAGGATTTCAGACTTACAGAATTGGAAGAGCAGAAGTAGACTCTAAAGACAGTCCAACCTCTTCAACCTGCAAAGAGCAAAAAGCCAAGAGGCAGCATCTTGGGAGAGGGCAGGAAAGGAAGGGGTGACCCTCCCTGAGTGCTGCGGGGTGCTAGGCGCAGTTCTCGGTGCCTCACAGTTACTATCTCGTGACATTCTGACACAATCCTGGTGTTTATGATCTTACCTCCATTTTAGAGAGGAGGAAACAGGCTCAGAGAGGTTAACAACTTGCCCCAAGTCCCTCAGCTACAGGCATCAGGGTAGAATTTGAACCTGGGTCAGTCTAACTCCTAAACCCCATCTCCTTCCACCTCTGCTTAACACTTGAGATTTGCTATGATCTGAATTGTGGGCCCCCAGAATTCATATATTGAAGCCCTAACTTGTCCCTTCCACACCATGTGGCTGTCCTGGAGACAGACGTTAAAGGAGGAGATGAAGATTAAATGAGATCATAAGGGGTGGAGCCCTGGTCCTGTAGAACTGGTGCCCTTATAAGAAGAAACATCAGAGCTCTGTCTTTCCTACTAGTGAGCACACAGCGAGAAGGCAGCCATCTGGGAACCAGGAAGAGGGCCCTCATCAGAACCCAACCATCCTGCATCCTGATCTCAGACTTCCAGCCTGTGAGAAAATATTGTTTAAGCCAGCCATTGTGTTAGAGAAGCCTGAGCAAATATGAAAATTATCAAACATCAGATAGCTCAGCATTGAATAGACCAAGTGCTTAAGAACTCCCTTCCCTGTTGCTCAGTCTTTTAGAGGGAAAAAAAATAGCTTTAATATCTCCCAAGGACATCTCAGAGTTTATAGAGGAATGGGAAAACGGAGCCTATTGGTTTAACTTCCTCATAAAGAATTTATGGGACACAGTGCTCCCCAGGAGCTTCCAGAATCCCTTAAAGCAATTCTTCCTGGTCTGAAGACTCTGTCTTATAAATGCTCTGGCCCTGCTTACCTCTATCCCTGGACAGCAACTGTCTTGTTTACTCCAGAAACCACCCATTCTCTGAAGAATCTCTCATGTCTTGTTAATCCAGTGTGTTCACACATGTGCTATCTGCACCACAACACCGACGAAGGAGCTGTCATCTCCCCAATTTCACAGCTAATGAAGCTATGGGGTTGGGGGGGTCTCCTGACTTGCTGAGTAGCATTAGTCCTTGATCTCCATTACTGGTCTCTGGTTCCCATGCCAATGCCACAGCTAAATGCTCTCATTTTGTACAGTGTAGGTATGTGCATTTGAATAAATTTTGTTAAATAAGTGAGTCAGTTCACAGGCAAACAATTAAATGCAAAATGACAACTAAATAATTAGAGCTGTTTGAACATCAGCCAGAGAGAGAAATGACAGAAAAATAAGGGAGAGGAGGAGGAGGGAAACAAGGGGGAGAAAAGCACATTTTTCCTCTCTCTTGTTCACCGGAGGTTCCCAGTGACATTATTCGATTTCATGCTATTTTGCAGTCATTTGTGGAGGACTCTGTGCAGGCACTGGGCTAGGTGCTGAGAACTCACAGATGACTCAGTAGACGTCCACTTGAGACTCACTACACTTTGTCGCAGCTCCCCTAAATCATGCGCACCAGGCAGAACCTGGGCGTTGGGGGTCCAGGGCTGAGCTTCGCCGGCTCTTTCACCACCAACACACAACCTGGCTCCAGGGCCCTCCAACATTCTGATCACACCCTCCTTGGGACACACCAGGCTTGCTGGTAAACTCCAAGTGAGTGTATTTGCAGGACGCTTCATTATTTATTACATGCTTCTACATTCCATGTCTCATTTGTGCCTCCCAATCGCCTTGAGAAGAAAGTACTGTAACCAGCTACATCTTACAGAAGAAGAAAACAGGTCTCAGAGGGCCAAAGTAACT
>NW_007736019.1:94185-95028 GCF_000696425.1 Galeopterus variegatus
GTACTGTAACCAGCTACATCTTACAGAAGAAGAAAACAGGTCTCAGAGGGCCAAAGTAACTTGCCCCAAGTCAAGTAACTAGTAAGAGACCAAGCTAAGATCTGAACTCAAATCTTCCTGGCTCCAAACCTAGCACTCCTTCTGCCCTTCCAAGTTGCTTCTAAGTCCCATGCCAGACACCTCATTTATACACATGTCTAACTTGGCACATAGAGTCCAGACACATTTGGAACTGGGCACAACACACCCTGACTCTGACTGCGGGAGCAATGGGTGCCCTTTGAAGGAAACTATTTGCACCTGTTTCCCAGGGTGATCTAGAACTAGTGAAGTAATGCATGTGAATGAGATGTGTAAACTGCCGAGCCATACAAAGGCAGGACAATGCTAGGTCAAGGTCCCTCCAACAGGAAATAGAACTGGGAGCACAGAGCATGCTGCAAGACCTCCTGGGGCTCTCTCCAGACTCTGTTTGGCTGAGAGCCTCTCACTCCAGTCCCTTCTACATCCTCATCATATCCTAAAGCCTCCACTTCTCCACCAACAAAAATATAACTTCAAATATATCTGATGATTTTCAGCAAAGAATAGAATGGCACCCCAGCATGTTAGCAGGTACTGGTTCTGCCAAAGTAAGTCTCATGGCTTTCCGCAGCATCACACACTTCAACACTGAAAAATGATCCTAACCTTCTCAGTAGATGTTAAACCAGAAATGGAGTTTCAGATCTATATTTTGAAGTGTTTCATAAAGCATTCCACTGGAAATAGAAATGCTTTTGCTTTTTACTAAAATGCATAAAGTGGCTCGTTTCTGAGCTCTGAGAGTGATCCTATTTTTTT
>NW_007736019.1:95578-100581 GCF_000696425.1 Galeopterus variegatus
TTTTTTTCAGAGATGTGGTCCCAAAGGATAATGTTGAGGTTTATATGGAATTCTCTTACTAATTTTTTTCACAATATCTAATTATTTCATTCAAACCTGAGTACATTGTCTTCCGTATTTTGAAGTGGTTTAATAATAGAATTGCTTCATTAACTCTGATACATGCTTAGGAATCAAGCAAAGAAATTAAAGAATGGCTAGTCAAAAAGCCATTCCTGGAGCCCTTTGGCTGTGTGGGTCACAAAAGGATTGGCCTGACTTCTCTGCACCTGCCAAACCAGCCCTCTCACTTCCTTACGGAGATGGAGGCCATCCCCTGTGTCCTTCCCTGCCACCCACCTATCCTCCCTGCTTTCTTCCCACCATAAGTGAACTGGGGTCCCCCCTGCTGTTTCAAGTCTTCCCCTAGCCTGGCTGAGAGCAGCAGGGACTGCTTCTTGTTTACCAGTGACAGCTCCAGCCTCACTCATTCCTCCTTCCTCTGGATACGATTTAAGATCTTGGTCCGTAGAATTAGCCTTGCTTCCAGATAGCACCTGTAGTGGATTGAACTATGTCCCCCGCCAAACTCACTGAAGTTTGAATCGTGTCCCCCAAGTTTTAGGTATTAGAAACTTAGCCCCCGCTGTGACTGTTAAGAGGGTGGGAAATCCTATTATGGTAATAGAAAGATGGGGCCTTTAAGAGGTGATTGGATTGTAGGACCCTGCAGTAGTGAATGGGTTAAAAATGGTGGTCAGGGGCCTGGTTCTGAGGACTTTAAAAGGAGAGTCTTTCTCTCTCTCTCTCTCTCTCTCTCTCTCTCTGCTTCCACCATCTTGCAGTGCAAGACCCCTGGGTCACTGTCACCACCAGCATATGGACTTTGGACTTCCCAGCCTCAGAAACAGTAAGCAATACATTTTGTTTTTCTTTATAAATCACCCAATTCCAGGTATTTTGTTATAAACAACAGAAACAGACTAATACACTGGGATTTACTAAAGGTGGAATGAAAGAATGACGTGAGGCTCCTTTTTAAGAATGAGAGTTCTCTGGGCATTAACAAAACTTCCTCCAAATTGTCACTAAGATCATTGTCGATATGGTGAAGGATTTTCAACTGAAAGAGTTTCCAAAATAAGCCGACCCCCTGAAGGTGCTGAGTGGAACAACACTTGTTCTTCAACTGTAAGGCCCAAAGCTGGGGACCTTGAAAGACAGTCACCAAGGAGTTCCCAACAACGGGGGATGGGGGTACAGACTCCTCCCACTGTCAAGAGAACCAGCCCTGCTCTCAATGACATGCACGCCTCGTCCTCTACCATGTAAAGACTGAACCGGGGAAGGGGAGTAAGGCACAAATGCCCAGCACCAGGGAGCTCACAGCCCAATAGGAGTGGAAGGTCACACCCAAATAGAGCTCTGCCACCCAGCAGAAGTCCACAGGTACAGTTGAGGGGACCCAACAAGATGCTCCTGCATGGAGGGGGCCTGGCTTTGAAGGACAGGTGGCCCCTCCGAGCTGGGCCCAGAGCTTTTCAACCTTCCTCTTAGCCATGATCAGCAACACACCCTCTTATGGCATCAGATAGGTGACATCACATGCAGACACCAGTCAGAGGAGAGGCATCTCCTCCTGGTAATTTTTTTCTTAGAGAGAGATACCTTTCCCAGGACTGCTCCCCCTGCAGACTTACCCCACCTTCACTGGCTGGGATTGGGTCACATGTCCCCATTTAAACAACCACCAGCCAAAGGAACAGGATTATCATCACAGCTAATCAACCTTCACCCCCAGGGGCAGGAGAAGGCCCCAAGAAGCATATAGTCCCATGCCTAAAGAGAATCGGGGTCCTGTTGGCAAGAGGGGCAGGGGCAGTGCAGTATCAGTCACCACGGTAGAACCTCAGCCCAACACATGCCAAGTGCGCTAGCTGACCACTGAGCCAGCACATCCTGTCCTGTGCTGGAGCAGCATGCTGCAATGACAGGCAGTGTCCTGGTGTAGGGAGAGCTCTGACCAATGGCCCCAGAGAATCTGGGTGTTCCTTGCAGTACCAATACTTGTTAGTCACCTGATTTGGGGCAAGTCACTTACCATCCCCAAACCTGATTTCTCATCTGTAAAATGGAGATTGTAATCCTTCACTCAACTATGAGAAAATGTGTCCTTTATATAACCTTATTAGATATAAAGGGGGCTCCTTTTCTTCCCCTCAAAACAGTGTAAAAAATGATCGTGCTATGGGATGCAGTTTGCTGGCTGGCACCAATGGAGGCTATTTTGGGAGGAGTGGTTACTAAGAAACACTAGGCTCTTGTAACCTTGACAACCATAGGTAAAACAGACTCATGGTGCATCCGACTTTCTGTATTCCTTTCCTATCTCCTCCTCATGAAGCTTGGTATCTGGTGATTCATTTGTCGGACAAGGCACTTCCCAGGACCCAGTAGGTCCAGGCATTGGCCTGGCTAAACTACTCTTGGACTAGAGGATCCAGATGGTTCTACAAGGAGACAGACAATTCCTGCTTCTTATGTCACCATAGGAAAGTGCAGGGTGGCCCCCCAGGGAGGCTGCTTTCTGCCTCCATCCTGTGGTGGCCCTTCACACTGTCACATCTTCACTCCAGCTGTCCAGAGTACACTGTGTCTAGAAATCAGGATTGTATACGGTAGGTCCTGTTCTGCAATTACAAAAACAAGAGCAGTTACAGGGTGCAGGTGGTCTGCCGAAGACAACATACTATTGAACAACATTCCCTTGTAAGCTTACAGGGTTTCAACCATTGTTGTTGTTGAATAGACACAGAAGACTCTCGTAAATATAAATAGACATAGAAGTATATTTACACATAAAACCAGTCTGTAGGGTGTAAAGACCACCAGTGCCACAAGTTCCCACATACCCACATACTCACAGCCCAGCTTGAGGACCAGATGTGGCAGTACCTTGGCAGCTACCTGCACGCCTTTGTCATGAATTGTGTGTTTACAGTCCCCTGCGGCACTTCATTATTTACCATGTTTGTACTCCTGAAGGTGTATGTCGTTTTGCGTAGTTCCGAACTTTACATAAATACAGACTCATCCTTCTCCTACTGCTTATTTTTTATTTTATTTATTTATTTATTTTGCCCAACTGTATCCTTTGAGGTTCATCCTTCTTGATGCACATGTTTGTAGTGCATTTGTTTTTGTTTTCACTGCTTTGTGGCTTTACGTTGTGTAAATATACCAGGTATTTAGTTAACCCTTCTCTGCCAATGAACATTTAGGTGGTTTCCACTTTTATGCCACTACAAATAATGCAGCTATGAGCATTCTTGATAAGACTTTCCCTAGAATATACACCTAGGAGTAGAACAACTAGGTGCTAAGGTTTGGGCATCTTCAACTTTCCTAGGTAATGCCAAATTGTTTTCCAAAGTACGTGTGCCAATTTACATTCCCACCAGCGATACATTCATGGATTCTCTTTATGTCTCTTTAGTGAACAAAATTCTTAATTTTAAAGTTATTGAATTTATCCATCTTTACCTTTATAATTTGCACTTTTTTGATCTTGTTTAAGAACTTCTTGACTTGAAGTCATACAGATAAATACTACATTATCTTCTTAAAGTTTTATAATTTTGCTTGTCATAGCTAGGTCTTTAATCTGACTAGAATTAATTTCTGTAAATGGTATGAGGAAGAATCCTATTTCATTTTTTTCATATTTTTAAAAATTTCAGCACTATTCATAAAAAGTACATTTCTCCCACTAGTCTACACTGCCTGTTATAAATCAAGTTTCTGTGCCTACTTTTTGTTCCACTGGTTTATTTTTACATCCCTTCTTCAATACTACATTGTCTTACTGTAACTTTCTACTGAGCAGTGCTACCTTGCAGGGCTGGTTCCCACACCTTGTTCTTCTGGGTTATTTTGACTGTACTTGGCCAATTGCTCTTCTATATGCATTATGGGATCAGCTTGTCAAATTCAACAACAACAAAAATTGTTGGGGCTTTGAGTAGCATAGAATTGAATGTGTAGGTTGGTTCGGAAATAATTAACACCGGTATGAATTCAAATATTTTTTACCAATAAGCCTGACATATCTTGCCATTTATTCGGTCTTCCTTAAATGTTTTTCAGTAAAATTTATCATTTTTTCTACCTTGGTATTACATACTTTTTAATTTATATCTGTGCACTTAATATTTATGATACTATAAAGATATTTTCAATGTTGTTCTTTTTAATTGACTGCTGTTGGAGTACTAAAGTGCATGTGACTTTGTCCTGCCTTTCCAAACTGTATCTCTGGATAATCCATGAATTGATGGGACAAGATTATTTTTACAGCAGTATTCTAGCTAACACATGAAGGAAGTACAGAATTAGACTATCACCATTTCACAATGCCTCATGGTTAATGCATATAGACAAGGAATGTCAATGGCTACTAAAATCCCCAGAAGATAAGAACCAGTTATTATGTGTCTCCTGATTAAAGAACACAAGAATACCTTATGAAGCAGGCTCAACTGAAAAAATTCGATCTAAAGCTGATCAGGACTTTAGATCTCATTAGCAATTTATAGGCAAAGCAAGAACAGAAGAACATGTTAAACACCACCATGGGCATGCAATAGGCAAAATTCACAATGAACAACCCAGTTTCTTCAACAAATAAATTGCAAGGGTGTCCGGGGCCAAAGAGCCTGGTCATAGCCTGCCCAGGGTCATGAAGCCCTGCCAATAGCCCTCTGGCACTAAAGATATAAATGCTGTGACCTTTCCACCCTTTTCCCCATCTTACTGCTTGCACAGCCCTAGGCGTAGATCACTGCTGCATTGCTTTAGATAGCTGAGAAATGTTTCATTTCCTGGAACGATTTGCCCTGTGCTTTTTCCCACAAAACATCTGCATACTTCCTTATCTGCTGATTCCCTCCTGCTGTCTATATAAGCTGTGACCTTCTGGCTAATAAACGAGACTTGATCAGAATACTGTCTTGTCTCCATTTCTC
>NW_007736019.1:100927-103252 GCF_000696425.1 Galeopterus variegatus
TGTTTCTTGTCCCATCCAATTCCCACTCCCCCCTCCAGGGTCTGCGTTGAATATCCCGCGGGTCGGGACACAAGGGAAAACAAAAGACATTATTAAAATAAAAGATCACAAGAGATCCAAGAGACATGTCAACCAATCACAATGTATGATTCAAGCAAGCTACACATATGTGAGAACTGGAAAAATTTGAACCCTGACTACATATTAAACATTCATTGTTAACGTCTGTTTTTAGGTGTGATAATGGTGTCATGATTATGTTCTTAAAATGTCTTTGTCTTTTAAAGATACATATTAAAATACTTATGGGTAAAGTTATATGATGTCTGAGATTTGCTTCAAAAATAGCCAGGACAGAGGGTGGGTTTGGATGAAGCAGTAGTGCCCATGAGTTGATAAATTGTTTAAGCTGCTGATATGCACATGGGGGCTTATTAAGCTGTCCTCTCCACTTTTGTACATTTTAGAAATTGTCCATAGTATAAGGCTTTTTTGTGAAAAATTTCTAAAATGTACAGAAGTGGAGATGATAGCTTAATACATACATACTTACATATACATATATATATGACATCAAGCTTATTAAATGTATTGCTTTAATTTTCTATGTCCAAACTGAATTTTTTTCTGCTTTCCCTATCAATTAATAAGAAAGGTATATTTAAATCCCCCAATTTGAAGGTAGATTTGTCCATTCCTCTTATAGTTCTTTTCTTCAACCAACTTTTGTTTAATACATGCTTATAATTGAGTCTTTTATTATTATGCAGTGATTCTCTTTATCTCTAGTAATGCCTCAACCTTAAACTCTACTTTGCCTGCAATTGGATTATAGCTGCACTTTTTTTCATTAATATTTGTCAGACGCCTTTTGCACACTTTTTCTTTTCACAATTCTGTATATGTATGATTTGCCTGTTTTGTTTGATATTTGTACTTACTTTTTGTTACAGAGGATTCCATGCACAAAAGTAATCAGAATAGTATCATAGGGCCGGCCCGGTGGTGCACTGCTACAGTGCGCCACTTGGGAGTGCGGTGGCGCTCCCACCGAGGGTTCGGATCCCACATACAGACCGGTTCCCGCTCACTGGCTGAGCGAGGTGCGGGTGCGACACGGAGGGTTGCGATCCCGTTGCCGGTCCCAGTCCGGTACGGGCGCGACACTGAGGGTTGCAATCCGTTGCCGGACACGAAAAAAAGACAAAAAAAAAAAGAATAGTATCATAAATTCCACGTACCCATCACTCAGTCCCAACAATAATCAATGGCCAATCTTGTCCCACGAGACCATCTGCTTATCTCCCTCCCACAGTATTTTGAAGCAAATTCCAGCTTTTGTGTTTTCGATGTGTTCTCTCATAAATAGCATATAGCTACATTTGTTTTCTATCCTGTTTCAATTTTATCTTTTAACCGGAATGTTTAGTCCATTTTCATCTGCCGTGATTACAGATATGTTAGGATTTGTTTCTCTACCATATTATGTTCTTTATATTCTCCTGCTTTTTAATGCCTCTTTAATTTTCCTTTAGCCTTGCCTTTATATGATTAGTTAAGATGGTGTTTTATTGTTATCCCATTTATTCCCTTTACTAGTTTAGAAAGTTATACGCTCTCCCTTCTTTCAGTAGTTAACCTAAAGCTTTTAACATGCTTACCTAATAAAACCTACATATAATAATTTTATTCTCCTAAGCAATAGAAGAAACTTTTAACTCAAAAGCAAAAATTGCTGGTATATTTGTTCTATCTCATTTGTTTAACTTCTCAAATTAGTAACTATTATTATTGTTTGAGTATAATCAAAATTTGTTTAGCTTTACCTACATATTTACCAACTACTTTGCCCTCCATCCCTTTTGACATTTCAGGTCTTCCATCTAGGATGATCCTTCTGCCTTTAGAATTTCTTTTAGAGAAGATGCATTTGTAATAAACTCTCTTGGTTCTGTTTGTCTTGAAATGCCTTTATTTTACCCTCATTCTTGTAAAACGGCCTTTCTGCATATAAAACTCTAGATTGTCAGTTATATTTTCTAGCACACTAAAAGTACTAGTTCATTGTCTACTGGCTTCTATTTTTGCCATTAAGAAGTTACTTATTACCTTTTTACAAATGGCACTGAAAGCAAAAATGAAACCTCCCAAAAATGAAGTCAAAGCAAAGGCTTTGAAGTCCAAAAGGTGGTACATAAAAGGTGTCCATAACCACAAACAAACAAACAAACAAACAAAACAGATGAGGAAGGAGAAGTTATTGCACGTGTCACCCTCATTCTGACAGCTCAAGATGCCGCAACTCCAAAGAAATCTAAGTATCCC
>NW_007736019.1:103855-106998 GCF_000696425.1 Galeopterus variegatus
ACAGATGAGGAAGGAGAAGTTATTCCACGTGTCACCCTCATTCTGACAGCTCAAGATGCCGCAACTCCAAAGAAATCTAAGTATCCCCAGAAAAACACACCCTGGATAATCAATTTGAACTGCACGCCATCATCAGTTTCCCCTGGCCTTGTCGGCCACAAAGATGAAGAAAAGCACGTGGGTGTCCGCCATGGATGCCAAGGCCAAGAAGCATCAGATCCAGTCCGCTGTGAAGCAGGTCTGTGAGGTGACCTGGCCAAGGCCATGCCCTGACCTGGCCTGACGGAGAGAAGGAGGCGCTTGAGCTGCCCTGACTCGCAGGCTTTGGGTGTGGCCAGCACGATTGGAGACCATCTAAACAGAGTATAGCTGGTAAATTTAAATATAATAGACTTTTCCACCATTTACAAGAGGAGGAAGAAAGAAAGTGAGGAAGACAAAAAGGAAGAGGAGAAGGAGAAAAAGGACAAAGAGAAATCTGTCCGTCTAGATCATCATTCCTTTGAAGGTAATCTGTCTCTTCTCTCACCATGTTTAATATCTTCTCCTTGTCTTTGGTACTCTGCAGTTTCAACACAATGGGATAGGGTCTCTCACTTGTCTTTGTGGCAACCCCATGAGGTAGACGAGACAGCTGTCATTCTACCACTTGAAAGATTCTGAGCTGAGGCTCAGAGAGATTAAGGCTGACAAGGGAGTGAGACACTAGAATGCATTTTCAACTATGAAACTTCCTTCTCTTTATAATAAAGAATCAGCCAAGAAGTGGCTAAGTCAGTTCTGTCAAAACTGGGAGCAGAGAACTGAAGCAAAGGAGCCTGAAGTCAGAAATATCACTGCAGGAGTCAGGCTGGCCTGTGGAGCGATGCATTTGTGGAGGGGATTCATGAAAGTTAAGAGGACAGTTCTCAGCTTCACAGACCAGAAGCTCCATCTTGCTCTCCACCAGGCAGTCCAACTGCTAACACCCAAGCTTATGAGAAGCTGTTTGGGAGGATAAGAAAGGATGCTAGGGAATTAATTTGAAACTCAAAATAGAATGACCACAAGGATCAGATGGTCTAGAGCAGTGATCTCCCAATTTTTTTTATGCACAGCCCATCTGTAAAATATTTAGAGTGTGCATCCTCAATAAATGCACATTTATCTTTTATAAACTGTATAAGTATTAAATATATTTATAATACTACCACACTATGTACACTCTAACAAATAAAAATAGAATGTAGAATGAGATCAAAGATAAATGCAGACGGAAGTTCTGTTTGTCCCCAATGAATCATCCTGTGCACTCCCACTCAGGAGACTGTGAATCTGGACCTCTGCAGGCCCATTTTATGCTACAGGAGAGCAATGCACAAAAAGCCTAATCTAATGCGGGGTGGAGCGGGGTGGGTGAACTCCAAGCCTAGGAATGAAAAGAAGCAGTGTTGGAGGGATGGCAACCCAGGCCACCGTCCCGACGTGGGACAGTCTGCCTGCCCATGGAGCCCCTGGGTCAGAGCGCTCTCCCTTGGACAATGCCTCCCCACCCCTGCAGTTCTAAGCTTTTCTGCCCAACTCCTCCTTTGACTAGATCCACACGGATCTCCTGTGTAACATTCAGGTCCAGTCAAGCTGTGCCCTTCCTGCTGGACTAAGGCCGTGTTCTCTCTTTTCAGTGACTTCAGCAGAAGCTGAGCTTATCCATATTCAGATTCCATCAATCTTTCGCCATTGTGGCCATTTTTTAATGAAAAAACTCCTCTCTTTCTATTTTGAAGGATCTGTTCAGTTTTGTGGATTATGAGATAAACTGGATGAGGAAAGTCATCCAAAGTTCTTTGTGACGTAGCATTTAATATGGTAACTTTGAAAACCTAAAATGGCATTCACTTCAATCAAGTAAACACTAGCAAACATCCTCCTGACAATTCTGAGACAGACAGAAATATTTTTATTTATGTCTAAGGAAACCAAGGATCAGAGAGGTCACAAACCGTGATCTACATCACACCTAGTAAGGGGACAGCCTGGACTTGAACCAGGGCCTGTCTGACGTTACCTCCTGAGTGTATTCTTTTCACCCTGTGGTCATTTCTCCAGTGTCGGGGGCAGCTGAGTTAACAGGAATTTAGCGGGAGGGATATTGCTAGTGCTATCGTAGTCAGTAATTATAAGCTGAAACAACCATGACTTCAATACCATATTTAATTTTTGTAAATACTTGGCTTTTTTTATTGCATATGAATACAAATGTCCATTACACTAACCCAGATACCTAGAATTAGAAAATAAAAAGATAATTTAAACCACTGAAACATCTACTGGTATATAATTATTCACTGCCTCCAGACTTTATATTTTTAAAATAGTCACAAGGAGCAGAAATAATTAAGCTGGTGTTATTACTCCATTATTAGATCGCCATTGTGTTTTAGTCACATGAATTAACAAATTTCCTTCCTGATTGAAACTGAAATGCCAGTTAGTTGGATTTCAGGGTCAATCGCAGGAAAATATAAGATGTAAGTGAGGGGTTTGGTTGAACAAACCCAGCAATTGGCTGTAGACACAGTCAGAAGTTGGCACACTGTCCCGGACCATCTACGAGGTAACGATGAAAGCTCCTTTTGATGCAACTGGAAGCCACATTGAGTGGAGATGGACATTGTCACTGCCTAATTCATCCTCCCTCACAATCAACCTGGAGAGATTACAGCACAAGAGAAATGCAGATCTGGAGGGATGAACAACAGAAACAATGAGATTTTCAAAAATCTGGAGAGCCAAAGGCTGTCATAAGTGGTGTCTGGTATCAGCAGCGGCTCCCCCAATGTCACCGACACACCTACTGAGAAGACACAGCTGAGTGTACTGCTCAGCATGGTGGAGGAGCCTCAGCTCCCAACGTTCCGCAGTGTCTCAGAGGGGAGGGAGAAGACACAGTTAAAAATTTATCAAGAAGTGGAAGTTTCGTTGAAGCGGGTCTTTCAAACGGGGAAAACTTGATTAGGATTCGGTAACAGCCAAAATACAACAGTTTGGGGGTGGTGGAAACAGCAAGGGGGGCTTCTAAGACAAAGAATTCAGACTATCTGTGGATGTTTTCCATTGAAGAATTGATAGGTCTTTCTGGAAGTTCCTGTAAGAACTCTCTAACC
>NW_007736019.1:107260-108068 GCF_000696425.1 Galeopterus variegatus
GGTGGAAACAGCAAGGGGGGCTTCTAAGACAAAGAATTCAGACTATCTGTGGATGTTTTCCATTGAAGAATTGATAGGTCTTTCTGGAAGTTCCTGTAAGAACTCTCTAACCATTTGCCTAGGCTGGAAACTCCTGGGAAAATAAAATCATGCTAATGAAGACAGAGGAATCGCACCAAGGCATGTAAATATAGACAGCAGGTGTGGTTTTGGAGGTCAGTGTGCAGATGGGGTAGATGTTTCTATTCTTACTGGTTGGAGTGGGGCTGGCATTGGGGTGGTGGGGCTACAACCTAGAAGACAATCAGAGGCAGCAATGAAAGGGTAGGTGAGAAGACATCTTTAAGTTCAGCTCCGGCCAACATTCTGAGAGCCTTGGTGTAGTCATTGCCTGGCCCTTCAGGGCAGGCCACTGCCCCTAATACCTGAAATAATATCAGGGCAATGCATCCTGCTAAGGTGAGGATTTGTTGAAAACAAGTGAGGACAGAACTCCCAGCCTCAGACATTCACCTACAAGCACCCACAGCATGGGAATCTGGGAGACTAGCTCCTCCCAAGATTACTTTTCCCTGGGGAGTTAGAGGCACAACCCTGACCAGAGTAGCTCCTGGGTAGAGAAAATGATTTTGAGATCTGGGGCTTTTCACTCAAGGTTCCATTCCTCCCCTCCCAATAAACTCTGGGAATGATGCAGGCCTGGCCTTTGACTCTTCCCAAGAACCCATTTCCAGATGGAGTAACTGGTATGGTTATAGGGTCCTGAGCTCACAGGCCAAAGTAACCAGTTTACCAACGAGGACAACCA
>NW_007736019.1:108882-111374 GCF_000696425.1 Galeopterus variegatus
GAGGCATCACATAGCAAGAGGGCAAGAGCATGTCAGCTTCCTCTTCTTATAAAGCCATCACACCCATCACAGACACCTCACCTTGATGACCTTATATAATCCTAATTACCTCCCAAAGGCCCCACCTCCAAATACCATCAACATATAAATTTGGAGATTAAGTTTCCAACACATGAAATTCAGGGGAAACACTCAAACTTTAGCAATATACAACATCACCAATAAGCACACAAAAAGATGCTCAACGTTATCAGTCATTAAGGATATGCACATCAAAACCACAACGAGATACCATTTCACACTAATTAGAGCAACATAAAATTACCATTTGACTTAGCTGCTTTTTTCTTTTTCATTTTGTTAGGAAACGAAAGCCAGGACTCAAACATGTACTGTACACTCATGTTCATAGCAGTGATATTCACAACAGCCCAAAGGTGGAAATAACTTGTGTCCACTGAGGGATAAATGAATAAGCAAAATGTGACATATACACACAGTGGAATATTATTCAGCCTACTGCTATGATCTGTTCCTACTCACAACTCTTCTGACACCAAATGTATGGGTTTTGGGGCTGGCCCATGGCTCACTCGGGAGAGTGCAGTGCTGATAACACTAAGGCCACGAATTCAGATCCCATATACAGATGGCCGGTTGCTCACTGGTGAGCGTGGTGCTGACAACGCCAAGTCAAGGGTTAAGATCCAGCTACCAGTCATCTTTAAAAAAAAAAACAAAAAAAACAAAAAAACAAATGTATGGGTTTTTTCTATACCAACAACCAATTCTCCAACTCTTCAGACACCAACCAGATATACAACGATTCAATTTAATTCTAACACCACCTACCTGGAGTCAACATCAGACCCCACAGGTTAAGGGTTCAGTCCCACAAGACTGCTCCCACTTCAGACACCAATTGCAAGTCCGGGCCTCCTGTACTTCTCATCAACCAGCCATAAATCAGGAGTTCTCACAACCCCCTCCTCTGGTTCAATAATTTCCTAGAAGAGTTCACAGAACTCAGGAAGACACATTAGCCACTATTACCAGTTTATTATAAAGGATACAACTCAGGAACAGCCAAACGGAAGAGATACATAGGGCACGGTGTGTGGGAGGGCACAGAGCTTCTGTGCCCTCTCTGGGTGCACAGTCCTCCTGGAACCTCAGCATGTTCACCAACCTGGAAGCTCTCTGAACCCCATCATCTAGGCTTTTCATGAAGATTCCTTTATGTAGGCATGATTGACTAAATCATTGGTCTTTGGTAATTAAGTCGATTTCCAGCCCCTCTCATCTCTCCAGAGGTAGGGAATTGAGGCTGAGAGTCCCAATCATACCTTGGTCTTTCCAGTGCCAGCCCCATCCTGAAGCCATTGGTCATCTCACTGGCATACAAAAAGACATTCCTCACTCCAGAGATCGCAAGGGCCTTAGAAGCTCTTATGTAGGAGCTGGGGACTCAGACCAAATATTATAACGAAAGATGCTTTTAACATCCCTATCACTCGGGCCGACCCTGTGGCTCACTCCGGAGAGTGCGGCGCTGGGGGCGCTCCCGCCGCGGGTTCGGATCCTATATAGGGATGGCCGGTGCGCTCACTGGCTGGGCGCGGTGCGGGCGACACCAAGCCAAAGGTTGCGATCCCCTTACCGGTCACAAAAAAAAAAAGAAAAAGAAAAATCCCTATCACTCATAAAATCACAAGGGTTTTAGGAACCCTTTCCAGAAACCAGGAAGGAAAACCAAGTATATACTTATTATATCACAATATCACACAGGCTTAAAAAGGAAAAAAAATTCTAATACATGATACAACATGAATGAACCTTGAAAACATGCTAAGTGAAGTGAGCCAGTAACAAAAGGACAAGTACTATATGATTCAAACTTATATGAGGTACTTAGAGTAGTCAAATTTATAGAAACAAAAAATAGAATGGTGGTTGCCAGGGCTAGAAGGGAGGGGGAATGTGGAGTTGTGGTTTAATAGGTGTGAAGTTTCAGTTTGGGATGATAAAAAAGTTCTGGCAATGGATGGTGGTGATAGTTGCACAAAAATGTGAATCTACTTAGTGCTGTAATGGAGGGGAAAAAACCTCTCCTATACTCTCTTGGGTTCTGCAACTGTGGCCTGTGAATTAAACTGACAAAAGACATGTTAACAAGAGAAAAGGCATATAAATTTTGCATGCTATTTTAATTTTTATGTGCACGCAGAGATCTTCATTGAAAAGAAATAAAGATCCAAAGAGACCGTTAGACCTAGGGGCTTATATACCATTTTAACAAAGGGTAATAAATTTATGGAGAAGTGACAAGACAAAGGAAAAGACATTTGGGCTTCTAGGGGCAATAACCTGTGGGAAGGTAAATACGTGAGGAGAAAGTAATGATAGATAAAGGCTATCTGGTAAGGTTTGGTTCCTGCAGATTCGGCTGGGTACTATCTGCAATGATAAAATTTGTTCTCCACTTCCTGGTG
>NW_007736019.1:112229-112753 GCF_000696425.1 Galeopterus variegatus
AAAAAGACAAAAGACAAAAAAAAAAAAAAAAAATAGTTGCAATAATAGATTTTTTATGATGTCTATTTTACCACATATTTTATGATATCTTTTAAAATTTTATTTATTATTTAATATTTTAAATTTTTATTTTATTTACTATTTAACATTATAATTAAATAATGTTATGTATTATTTTATTTATTTTTTAACACATATTATGTCTATTTTTTATTTTATTATGTTTATTTTACTTATGTCTATTTTTTATTTTACCCAAAAAAAAGGAAAAAAAGCCTCCATTACCTCTCCCTGCTGAAAGCAAGTTCCTTCTCTGCCTCTGATCTCAGCCTCAGAATGAACAAGAAATCCAGAAAGGAGCACTGCCTGGCTCCCAAGCACCCCTAATAAGACATACATGTCTCCCAGCTGTTCTGCCCACTCCTGGGGCCTCAGGGTTGACGGGGAAGGAGCATGTGGGGACTCTGGAAGTGACGAAACTGTTACCTATCTGATCGTGGTCACAATTACATGAGTGTTGACAC
>NW_007736019.1:113088-114002 GCF_000696425.1 Galeopterus variegatus
TCTGGAAGTGACGAAACTGTTACCTATCTGATCGTGGTCACAATTACATGAGTGTTGACACATTCTCTCCTTGACCACATGTCATTCCGGCTGTTTAAAGCCCACATCTCAGCTAGGCTTCCCCTTTTCCCCCTCCTGTCTTCAGCCTGCATAGCCCAGTCAAGCTTCAGCAAGAATCCTGCTAAGTCAGTTCAGCAAGAACCCCCGACCCTTCATATCTGACCACATCTGATATCCGATCAAGTTCCTCATCCCCCACTTCTGATGTCAAAGACCTTGACCTGCATTTAGCAAGAATCCCCCTACCCTTGATGTCTCCTCTTAGCTCTTTGCCATCCACCACCCCTGTCCCCCTGCTCCTTGGCTATCAATCCCCATTTGTCCTTGTTGTGTTTGAAGTTCATCTCGATTATTCTCCCCTGTTGTAATAGAGTCAACCACTATTGCAATAGTCTTGCATAAAGTCTTCCTCGCCACTTTAACAGAATAATTTTTTTAAGTGCCCAAATTTGTCTAAATTCATCAAAAGTTAAATTTAGGTACAATAGTTGTATATAAATTATGCTTTGATTAAGTTGATTTTTAAAAGGTGACAACCGAAACAAGATTGGCCAAGTGTTATCAGTTGTTGACACGGGTGATGGGTACATGGAAGAACATTATTCCAGTCTATGTATTTCCATTTGTTTTTTAAGTTACCATAATAAAAAGTTTGGAAAAAATCAAAAGATTCATTCTTCAACTTTCCACACTCCACCACCCACAAAAATGCCTCTATGGAACCAAAAAGTAAGGGCAAGAGCCCCTGAAATTTGCACTTTACTTACAAACTATATTTCAGAAACTTTTACTCTTTATTCTCTTGAGAATTCAGGGCAGCCAGAAACTATCATCCCACTTTGGGAACTCTGAGG
>NW_007736019.1:114984-133194 GCF_000696425.1 Galeopterus variegatus
CTCCTGACTAGAGGCAGGAGTTTCTTCCACTCACCAGCAGCCACCACCTGGTCACAGGCCATGCCACAGCCCCAGTATGGTGGGACTTGGGAGGCACTCCTGAGGAAGTTCCAAAAGAGCTTCAGCGGTCATGGAGTTAATTGCCTGTTAGTTACCATGGTTATGTCTGACTGAGTCCCCCCCACCCCGTGAGCAGGCTTAATACAGCAGCTGGTTCTTGGCAAACACCCAACACTTTCATTAACATCACCATTTCAATTATCTTCACAGAACTTATCCTAAACAGTAGTTTCATTTCTTGTTTAAAATAGAATTTAATTGCAGATCCCTTGTCTTTGGTTCTCCAGAATCTCATTCATCTAGAACACAGATGAGAACAATCTGGAGCCAAAAGCCTCCAAGCATTCTCTGAGGCTATCATGAAGCTGCCCTCACGCAGTCATTACAGCCCACTTAGAATCAAAGAGCTGAATTCACATCCCAGGTCACCCTGTTGTTGGCCGTGTGACCTCACTGGGCAGGTTAGGGAGCCTGTTGAAGCCTCAGCTTGCACATGTGGAAGGGTGAGCTGCACCCAGAATCAGAGCACTGAGTTCTTTGAGTGTAGTGTGTCGGTGGGAGGTCAGTGGTTGTTGTCACAGATCAGGAGACTCAAGCTTGTTCAGTTCAGCATGTGTACACACACACACACACACACACACACGCATACTCACATGCACAAATGCACGCACGCACGCACACTTGTACATGCAGCATTGTCTCAGGGAATCATGGAGGTGCCTGCCTGGGTAACCAGATGGAGCCAGCCTGGTCTCATGGCTGGAGAGCAGCTCCTGTGAATGCTCCACATCGGGGGCTGAACACCCTTCTGGCACCAACAGGAGGATCTGCTGGGCTGGCCTAGATGCCAGCCAGAGAAGGTTCTTGCAGAACTAGAGACATCAGCAGGCTCTCCCACGCATCTAGAACATGACAAGGCCCTTGAGGGGTGCTGCACTGGACCCACTGCCACCTCTCCACCCTTGGGTGACTTCCTGAGACCAGAACCTGGGCTTCCAGGGCCCTTCTCGGCACCCTGTGGCTGCCCCCTCTTGCCCCAGGCCTCTCTCTCAACTTTCTTTATTCCTCCTCACCAGCCTACCCACTCCCCGAAAGAAATCTCGCTCCTTCCCAGTAGACTTTAGTGGCCCATTAAGCCCAGAGCAGCTGAAATATTGGTTCCTCTTTCTTCCAGGACAAGGACAGCTTAATTTCCTGACTATGTTATGAGGCAGGGGATAATTACATCCCATCCTTCTAGCACAGCGAAGAAAATGAGTTTGGGGTTTTTTTTTTAAAGACAATTTCATATTAAAACAGGCTGAGCATTTCTATTTTGCAATTATTTCAGTTCATCAAGTTTTTTTGAGTGCCTACAGCATGCCGGTCCTAGGCCCTGGGGCTCTGACTCGCAGGCTGCGGCCCCTCCCTTGAGATGCTGGTAAACCCAGGACAGAGGCCTCTGGCGGGGGCACTGGTGAGCAGGGAGGGTGGTGGCAAGCAGGGTGCACGCCTGGAGCCCATGGGCTCAGACAAGCCGCCTGGGGCCAGGATGCTGTCATTGTCCTAACGCAGTCATTGTGGGTGTCAGGCTTTGGGCCTGGGCAGAAATGGGGCTAGAGAAGGAGTGGGGTGTTCTCTGAGGAATCTGGTAGAGGAGAGGACATCAGAGTGGTCTGGAACTCAATCATGCTTTGGGCTATGATGGGGCACCCTTTTGGCTGGGCTGAGGGGGCTGGCTAGGAGGACTTGGACAGAAGGATGGATCCAAATGGCTGTGGCAGTCCCAGGAAGCAGGATTCCTGTCCACCAAGGGGACCAGCCAGCACCTCTTAAAGGCTTTGAGTTCCAGCCATGGTGCCCGAGATTGGGCCAGACCCAGAGTGGCCTGGCACTGCCTCAGAGCCCAGCTCACAGTCAGCTATTGGGAGACAGTGGAATGAGACAGATGTCATGCAGCTAGTGTGACAAGTGTCCCTGCAAGGGGTGCAAGGTGCTGGGAGGGAGGGCCCAACCAGGAATAGCAGCGTCAGAGCAGGAGGCCAAATCAGACTCCCTCCCTGCCACCAATTTTCTGTGCATCATGAAAAGCTGCTTCATTAAAAGTGAACTTGGGTCAAATCAGCCACCACCCGGCGGGGAGGATCCACAGAGAGGGGAAGGAAAGCATTGTCAGAGCTGTCTCCGGAGAACATATCCCACAGGGAATTCTGAGGAACATTCAGCAATGCTGGATTTAAAAGGTGGCAAAATACAACTCACAGCTCATTTTCCCTGCAGGAACACCATTCTTATCCTGTCCTCTGTCATGTTAACTTTGAATTCAGGGAGGTGACCCTGGCAAGACATCTGAGTTCTATTAGCCCAATAAATGCCTGTCATCAACCTCCTGGCAATTTAGAGGAATCGGGGTAATTGTCACCACTGTTCTGAATGGCTCTAAGTGAGACATCGGCTGACAGTCTCAGTAGACATTCTAGAACACTGTGTTCTTGTGTAATTCAGTCTCCCATTCTAGAACACTTGTCCCTGCTGCGAACACGCTGTTGCTAGGATACGTCCAATGCGTAAACACCCTGACTTTCTATTATTGTTTCATGGACTCTGTGGCTATCTGAGCCTCTGTCGCATTATTAAAACTGCTCCACTAAGGGCTCCAGTGACCTCCCGTGCACTACAGCTAGTGGACGCTTTCAGGTCTTCCCCTGCCTCTCTCCCACGAACGCGAGAGCTGACTTCCAGCCTCGGACACCTCTCCCTCTCTCTTCAGCCTCTTTGTTCCTTCTCTTTGAGCCTCTCCCCTCATGTTAACTTTGAATTCAGGGAGGTGACCCTGGCAAGGCATTTGAGCCCAATTAGCCTAATAAATCAACTACCTGGAAACTTAGAGGAATCAGGGGTAATTGTCACTACTCTCCTGAGTGCCTCCTCACACACTGCACCCAGGTCCCTGTCCCCATGCTCCCTGCTGTGCTCCCCAGGCTGCCCAGCAGAGTTCAAGGCCACATCTCCCACCACCGACAGGGATTCACAGTCCTGTGCCTCCCACCTAGAGCTGCTCCCTAGCATCAGACCCATGCACCCAACTCTGCATGTCTCCACCCGCTCCCCCCCCACCCCCATCCCTGACCCCGTACTCCAAACCAACCTTCCCTCCTAATGTATTTCTCCAAATCACTGCCCCTCATGGCTGACTTAGGAGAGACCCTCTCATCTCTCTCCCGATGCGTGCAGTGGTCACCTTTCACTCTCCCTACCTCCAACTGGATAATCCACCTGCCCAATCGATGAGTTACTGCTGCAGTTAATACCCCCATGCACAGGAATGTGTGCGTAGAACAAACTCCCCCTCCTGTGGAGGACAATTTGGCATATTTATCAAAATTATGTATGTATAAACCCATTATATACATTTCCACTTCAGGGAATGTGCCACACACACATTTGTTATGTGTGAGGATATGAATTGTGGCATTTTTCGTAATAGCAAGAAATTAGAAGCAACTTCAATGCTCATTATAGGGAAGAAATTGAATACAATATGCTGAATTCATGAAACATCTTACAGCCAATAGAAAGCTCGAGGTGGCTCTATATGTACTAATCTATAATAACTTACAAGGCCTGTAAATAAAAAGCAAGGGGCTAGAGCTCAGGGGAAGAGGAGGAGAGACCTATGGAGTTCATGAAGGCAGGAGAAGCCACGATGAGAGAAAGAAAGGATCGCTCCCACCATTTTAAGCCCTGGCCACTTCAAGGCTGGAGCTGGTGAGTGCAGAGAGCAGGAGCTGGAAAAGCCACAGCTGTGCCCTTCAGATGGAGTTGCTTGGAGGCTTCAGGGGAGAACAGGGCCTTGATGGCTCCTAGGCTGGCAAGACTACCCACCTAGGAGTGAGGGACCACAGAAAACTGAAAAAAGGAGCTACTCAGAAGCCGGTGAGTCATTACAGGGGACTGGCACACAGCCCGTCGCATGGGAAGTGTTTGGAGCACAGGCAGTGGGGGAGACAGGTGACCAGGGAAACACTGGGGCACAGCATGGACAGCTGCTCTGCCCCCAATCAGCACAGGCCCACTCAGTGGAGAGTGGTCAGGAATATAGAACTCCAGGGGGTGCAGTTTGCTGAAAAGTCTCAGGCCCAGACAAGAGTTTCCACACTACCCAGGAGTACGAGACCTCAGAAGACCTGGAAGTGCCTACAAGGTCAACAATTAAAACCTGAGCGGCACAACAAGCCTTCCCCAGGGAATCAGCAGCAAAGCAGCAATTTAGCTCAACCGCAGGGCTCAAGTGCTGGTCCCCACAGGAAGTTCCCCCATTTTAGAAGTAAGCAAATTAGTTCCAGTGCACAGTTTAAGTAGTGGGGGCAGCTAATAATCCAACACAGAACGGAAATAAAACACAAAACCCCCAGACTGGAGACAAAGTTCTGATATTAACCAGTGAGGGTCTAACACCACCAAAGAACACACATAAAACCTAGAAGGACCTGACACACCCCCCAGGCTCCCAATTGGGGTGGGGAGAGGGCCAAGGGCCTCAACCATGTCCCACCTTCCTTCTTTTCCCACCCTATCCCTCTCCCCTTTCCCCCTTCTCCTCCCCCCAACTGCTTCACGACATCTTAGAATGTAAAATAATAATAATAATAAAAAGAATAATAATAACAAATAAATAAAGGCAAGGTATAGAACAGTACACATAATCTACTGGCCTTTCATTAAAATGGGGGAGATACGTGTGTGTGTGTGTGTGTGTGTGTGTGTGTGTGTGTGTGTGTTTGCGTGTGCGCTCTTTATACTCAGACTATCTTTGGAACAAAACACTAAAACTGGTGACAGTGATCGCTTCTGACAAGAACTTGGGGATAAGAGTTAGAGGGGGACTGACTGACCACTGTATACTTTTTGTACCATCCAAATTCTTTATGTTGAGCATGTTTTACCTTTTCAGTAAAGATGAATTCACCCTGCCTGGCTCACTGCAGCCAGTGACCTCTCTGAAGTGCAAGTCCTGTCTTATCACACCCCTACTTAAAACTCTCCGGGGGGCTCTATGACAAAGGCGTCTGGGCTGGTCATGGTTTAGGCTTGTTATAGAGCAATTAACACCTGGTAATTATTTTTAGCACCTTTTCACTTTCAAAAGTGTCCTGGTGTGGACTCTATGGGAACCCTGGAGATGTAATCCACCCTCTATAGAGGGCTGAGAGCTCTCCATCCTGCTCATCACCCCAGCCTCATCCAGCAGGACGCCTGCCCAGCTCTTTAAACTCCAAAAACTCTGAGCTGCTCATCACTCCCTGCACACAAGCTACTTTTAGCCCCCTGGGCCTTTGCTCATGCTACATCCTCTGCCAGGAATGTCTAGCACACCCACCGGCCCCAGCCGCTCATCCTTCCAGACTCAGCCATGGCCACCTGCGCCCCCCACGCCTGCGCTGCTGGGAGCCCTGTGCACGGCCTGCCTGAGCCTCCAGTGCACTCAGTACTGCAGAGCACAGTGAGCCCTTTATGTACGTGCTTTCCCTCCTGTTCTTGAGGTCAGAACTGTGTCCTGTTTGAAATGGAAGAAAAAAGCAATGCCCTAGATTCGAGCCCAGCTCCAGGTCAGGAACACTTGGACTAGCATCCATCTGAGTTGAGTAATGAAATCCTGCTTTGAGGGAGATGTGCCTTGTAGAGAGACCACCCTATAATCTCGTGGTATTCTACACCAAAACAAACTTGCTGCTAATTAAGCTGTTTTCCTGACACAAGCCAGCGTAGTCATTAAGAAAACAATCTCAATGGTATTAGCATTTGGTTGAACTCTTTGAAATTGGTCACAAAATAAAAATCTATAAATGATTAGAGAAAATCACTTGGAAGCCTGCTTCCCTGGGGCACCACCTGCATCCAACTCCTTTATGAGCGCAAAGCCTGAGAGGTCTCTAAGAGGAGCTTTCCTTGCCCAATCGACATAACGCAAGATGTATGTCAGATCACAGCAAAGATGGATCTCAAAGAGATTCCTCTCCTGCCTTCTCCATTTTTGGAGACCAAGATCAGCTCATCAGAGTGCAGGAGAGGCTGGCTCTGAGCAAAGGACCCCGTGTGGACCTCAGCACCCACCCCCACATGAACTCGGAGCTGCCATTCTTCCTCTGTGAAACGGGGTTAGAATCCCTGCCTTCTACAAGCACGCAGATTAGCATCTACTATGTAAAATGTTGGCACATAGTAGGTGTTATGGATAAATGTATCCCCCAAGTTTCACATATTGGAACTTAATCTCCATTACAACAGTGTACAGAGGGTGGGAAACCCAATTATGATATTTGAAAGGTGGGGCCTTTGAGGTGATTAGATTATGGGGACTGTGCCCTTATGAATGGATTGATCCATTCATGGAGTAATGTGCATGGTTCTGATGGCTTTAAAGGGCGAGCAAGTGAGCAGGTTCGCTCTTTCCTGCTCAGCCATTCTGCCATGTGATACCCGGCGTGCTGTAGAGCCGCCACCAAGCACAAGGCTCTCACCAAATGTGTTCCCCAGACCATGGACTTCCCAGCCTCCAAAACTATAAGAAATAAATTTCATTTCTTTATAATTTACCCAGTTTCTGGTATTCTGTTATAAGCAACAGAAAACAGACTAATATAGTAGGCTACCAATAAATGGTGTTATTCGTTCATTATCTTAGGGCATGCTATGTGGAGTGATCTAGGCCACAGACCCAGTGCCTCTCCCAGCTGTTCAATCAGAACCCCCTGCTGTCTCCTACTCCTGGGCAGGGTCCCTCTGAAGACATTACCCCCATTAATAGAATGTAAGTTCACAGGGAAATCTATGCCGTGCACAGTTGTGTCCCTAGCACCTAAAACATGGAGGCACATGCTGAGACCTCAGTAAATGTTCGCTGAATGAATATATGAGTGAACGAGGGGCAGCTCTTAACACCAGTCTCTTAGCTAACATGCCATGGCCTCTCATTGTGAGAGTTTTCTAGGGGGCTCAGACACCAATCCCTGGGTCCCTCCAATTCCAGAGACTCATGCCAGGCTATCCAAACAGTACCCTTGGATGCCTCCCCTGCACATGGGAGGGAAGACACAGAGCACACTGCCACCCTCTCCTGAACAGTCCCCTGCACCAGCCCCGTGACCTCTCTCAGCTCTCAGCCTGTCTCACTCTCCCTGGAGGGGAGTGATGCCCAGTGTGGGAAGAGGTAGGTCCTGGCTATCCTGCAGAGATGGTCTCCCTGACACCTTGCGCCTTGTTCAGCATCCTTTGGGGCCTGAGCTGAAACTCAGACAACAGAGTCTAATATTAAACATCCTATTGCACAGACATAGAAATATTATGAAAAAAATGCAAAATGCATGATTTCAGAGACAAAATGCAAGACCTCAGAGTTATTTCCTATGTGCTCTGTTTAGGCTCAGGCTCTGCTGCTCACCACGAGCACATGCAAGTGATGTCATGAGGATGCAGGGGGGGCAGGAACTCCACACCAGGCTGCCCGGGTTCAGGACCCTGGTCTGCCACTTTGTAGCTGGGAGCTCTTGGGCAAGGTACATGACCTCTCTGTGAGGGCTTCCTTGCCTGTAAAATGGGGCTAATAATAGTACCTGCCTCCTAAGGCCGTCATGAGGAGTAAATGAGCTTACATTTGCACGGCACGTGGAACACAGGGAGTGTGCTGTGTAAGTCTTCCTCAAATCGTCATCTGTGTTTTCCAGACCAACCCCACCCTAGTTTCATCTTGTTTTTTACCTCCTCTCATTTTTACCTCTCTCTGATTTCCTCGCGTACTTTTAAAAATCTTGTCACAGCGAGCGCATCTTTGCAAACTATCTCAGATACTCTGGGGAACTAAGCAGGGTATGAATAAATGACGCACCTGTGCCCTGCCTGTCATCTCCACGTGGGGTTAGCACGTCTTTGTGAGAAAGTCAGCCCCTCCCAGCTGGGCCGGGGAATCAGGGGACAGGCCGTGCCTACCATGAGGGCCAGCTTGCTGGTGGCTGTGCTGTGGGGAAGACAGCAGGGGTGACAGTAAAAACACAGTTGAGGGACACAGCCAGTCTTCTAAATTCAGCTCCCTCTAGAAGATTCTTCCCCAGCATCAAACCCAGGCAGATTCCAGGTGCTATTGTTTAAGACAGGTGGGATTACCTCTTTTTTTTTCCCCCGGTGGCTGGCCAGTATGAAGATCCAAACCATGACCTTGGTGTTATAAGGCTGCGGTCTAACCAACTGAGCAACCGGCCGGCCCAGATTGCCTCTTACCATAGTAAGTCAGACAAGTATCATTATTAACCATTATTAATCCTTCAAAATGGGAAAACAGAAGGAGATTTTGTCATTTCTCTGTATTCACATGGCTTGTTAGTGTGGGCGGAGGAGTGGGCCCCCCGTGTTTTAATCCCAGGGGCTCCCACAGCCCTGCCTGCTACCCCGAGGGCTTACGTGCAAGACACCCGTCTCCTCCTGCTTACATGAAGTAAGTCATCTATTTTTTTTTTTTGTCCCCAAGTGGGAATAAAAAGACACAGTACTAAGAAAAACTCAAATAGATTAGTGGTTGTGAGGGGCTGAGGGGAGGAGGATATAGGTACGGGTTTCTTTTCGGGGTGATGAAAATCTTCTGAAATTAGTGGTGATAATTACACAAACTTGTGGATATACTAAAAACCACTTAATTGGACACTTTAAAAAGGTGAATTTTATGGCATGTGGATTATCTCTCAACTAAAAATAGAAAATTCTAAAAGAAGGTTCATTTAAAACCGAAACCCCAAAGCCCCAGACCCATCCTAGAAAAGGTTGCCCCAGACCTGACGTTGCGATCGTGTCTGCAGCTGCTGCTGTGTGCCTTCAGGGAGGGCCACCACCTGCTACTAAACTACGGGAAGGCTCGGCTTCCCTCTGCTCCCTGGGAGAGACCCTCGGAATATGAGGGGTAGATCCCCCGACTCCATTAATGATAAATGTAATTGTGATTTATGAAAGAGAGAAAAAAACATAGTCTGTTTTTATGAGTTCTTAGTGCTGGGGAAGAGCGATTTTACCCCTCTGAGGACAGCAGATGGGACAGTGTCCTTCAGCCCTGACCTGGAGAAACATGTCCTTCTTTCGGGCCCTGATTTGAGTCCTGGGATGGAGGACTCGGTGTGAGAAATAGACAAAGGGAAGTGGGGGCAAAATTTTGTTTTTGGCTACTGTCATCGTTTGCCCATCCACATCAACAAGTGGCCCTTGCCATTTAATACATAACTCTAAGTTCTGTCACAGAGAAATCAGCCAAAGCAGGGAGGGAACAGCCAAGGGTCAAGTAATATACTTCCCTCATTGACACCTGGGTTCATGGGATCGTCTCAGGCACGAACGGCATTTGATAGTGACAAGCATTACTGTATCCATCGCTTCCTCTGGCCCGCAGTGGCCCTGTGAGGAAGACAGGGCCAAGCTGTCCCCACGTGACAGCTGAGGAAAAGTGAAACTCAAAGATGGACCTAAACCAGGTCGGGGCCCACACCATTTTCCTCATGGGTCAGAGATGTTTGCTTTTCTTTTACTAGAACATTTTCCTGATGTCCCACACCGAAACGTGTACATCTGACTGCACTTAGGGGCCCTGCCACCTGGTCTCTGCCTCCTTCAGCCCTCCTGAGGCCTCAGCTGCCAGCACAACTCCTGCCCACATGCCCCCAGGCAGGCATGGCGGGCCTGGCCACCTGCAGGCTGAGAACTGGGCTTCAGAGGCAGGACAAGGCGGGCAAAGGTGGGCCTGAAGGAACTGAGGTCAAGATCTGGGAACGTGGCTGTGTCGGCAAGTGACAGTGCGCTGTGCACTGCAGCGCAGTGTGGTCAGGAAAGCCAGCTCTGGCATCTGGCAGCCCTGTGACCCTGGGGGAGTCCACATCTCTCCACGTTCTCAGGTTGGAAATAAAAATACCAGCTCTCACAGACTGCTCATGAGGCTTCATGAGATGGCACAGGTGGCGCGTACAGCGTGGTGGCTGGACGGAGTGAACACTCAGTACGCTCTGGGTGGCCACCCCCCAGGTGCTCAAACTCATAAACCATGCTGTGGAGGTCACTCACCCACCAGATGCTCTCTGAGTGTCCACTGTGCCTGGCTCTATGCGTCCACAGTGGCGAAGGGAAGAGACCTACCTCTTTGTGTTTATGACAAAGAAGGACCCGACTCCCCTAGGCCACAGGAGCCTGGGGCCTTCATCCAGCCCGCAAGTGTTTACTGAGCACATCCTCGGGCCAGGCCAGGTACTCAGGGACCAACTCAGTCTCGAGGGTTGAGGGGCAGTGCCACAGGGTTGACACCTGCCAGAGGTCTGTACAGAGTGGCCAGAACACAGCGGAGGAAGGGAAGCCTCCCCAACCAGGAGGCACACAACTCTAGAAGGTTCCAGAATGTTCTCTTTTCACCAAGCGTATTTTCCTCTCCAAAGCACACTGCTGCAGGAGCATTTGTGGCCTGTCTGGAAAGAGAGTTCGCTTTTGATCCAGCTCAAGATTTTTACCTTTTTAATCTCTGCTCAGAGGCAGAGCCTGAAGGAAATGGAGGAGCTGGCTCCTTTTGAAATCATGCAGCTGCCGCCACTGCCAAAAAAAAAAGATAAAAATTCACTGGGGATTTTTCTTCACATCTGCATTGTGTTCACTGTATAAGCTGTGGGGATTTGCAACAGTATTTACAAAATTCCTAATTCCCCGTTTAAATCTTATTCAGAAGTTGTGGGGGGTGGAATTTATTTTAAAATTCTGTTTCTCTCTGGCATCACCAAAAGATAAGTGAAGTATACGGAGGCGCTGCGAGCGCGAGAGAAGCCAAGATTTCTCTACAACGAGCGCCCGCAGCTTCTGCTAACCAGACACTGGCTGCCGTTTCAACATCTTAGTATCCCGATTCCGTTTGAACACATTTGGTGACTTCTAGCCCTGGGGACATCATTTAATCTTTCTGGCCTCGATTTCCATATCCATTTATTTCCTAAATCTCACTGGAAAGCCTGTGGTGTGCCCAGCCCTTTGCCCTGGGAAGACTCGTGGGCCACAGTCCCCTGCTGTGCCCTCCAGGAGCTCCGACCTGTCCATCAGTGTAAGAGGCATGCGTCACTGTTCACCGGGGCTTACAAGGTCTGTGCCAAGTACACTGCCATTCTGGAAACTTCTGAGAAGGGGCTCAGACACATTCTGAGAAGATGGCCATCCCCCTTACCTGGTGGAAGCATAGGAATGAGCCCTCTGAGGGCTTTTGAGATTCCAGGGGCTTCTGCCCTTGTCCGTGATGTTTATTACCACCCATAGTGATGGAATGAAAACCCCAGTGGGAGTGGGGACACATGCAAGCCCAGAGAAACCTGCTTCCCAGCCATCCTGATCCAGAGATTCCAAGGAGGGAGAAGGTGGTGGCAGCTGTGGGAGAAGGAAGGGGACCTGAAGTTCCGGACCTGCCGTGGGCAGGAGCCAGCTGGGCCATAGTGGGTCTGGGGCCAAACTGACCCTCGCCCCTTCTGCAGAGCTGGCCTGGCCCCTTTGGGCCGGGTTGAGTGGGCAGCAGCCTCGGCTGTCCCTGCTGCGTGGCCAGGGCTCTACATCTGACCCTTGCCCCAAGCAGTGAGGGGGTGCTTTCCCATGGGCTCTGCCCCCGAGGGAGTGGGGACTCCTGACTCCTTTCCATGCCCTAGTCATCCTTGTGCTCCCTCTCAGAGCACTCACTCCCCTACCCCATCCCACTCCACCCCACCAGGCCCTTTAGGAAAAGTGACCCCGGAAGGCAGGTGTTCTGGGAGCCTCCAGGATTCTGGCTTCTGTGCGTCTGGGTCTTCATGGCTGGAAGGAGCTAGACCAGCCCTGGACTCAGCCTGGCCTTTCTGTGTCCCCCCAAATGCCCCTGGCCGGCCCAGTTGGTTCTCACTGCCTCCTTTCCCTGTTTCTGTCACAGCCAGACCCTCCAAGACAGTTGCCCGTCCCTTTAGGATATGTCTCTCTTCAGGATGCCCTCTTCTGCCCTCAACCAGGCCTCCAGAAGGAAGATGGACCCAGGAAGATGTTGACAGCAAGATCTAGCCAGGCAGGGGCATGAAGCCCAGGTCACCCTGTATATCAGAGGAGGTTTTGCAAGCTCCATATGGCACCAATTGTTGTAATGTAAACATTTTATCCAAGTACAATGCTTAAAGTGCACAGATCATAAGTGAACAGCTCAAATTTCACAAACTGATAGATCACACTGGGGATTCACACAATGGAGACTCATTGGTGTTCAGTGAGAGTCACCCCTGTCTAGTAACCAAACCACCTATGTCTTGCAGGGCACCCCTTCCTGGCACTGAGGTGGCTGGGGACTTTATGGTGTGATCAAAAGGCTGCCTGTTGCACCTGAATCAGCACCTGGTGAGACATCCCATCTGGGCTATCGAGAGGCCTGGCTAGTGACTCATCCCTCCCCTGAGACGTAGGGCTATCAGGTAAAATGCTGTATTTGCAGCTGGAAGTTGAAGGGTGTTCAAGAGGCAAATACAGCCACAATGACAGAAGAGTCTCATAATTGAAAAGGAATTGGAGAAGGCACATGACCAGCGAAGATTATTCTTAGCAAGCTGAGTAACCATGCCCAGGTGGGATCATCCTTAGAAATGAGCCAGTCTAGGCGTTTCCACAAGTCAAGAGGGTGTCATTCATATAGACTACAAAGTGAACAAGGCCTCTGGGGCCAAGCAATGCTGTGACCCTGACCTCAGGGGTTAAGGGGAAGGCTAAGTGGGTGGGAGGCGAGTGGCCACGGAGCCAATCAAGGCGAAGTCAGTCTGCCCAGCTTCACACCTAACGCCAAACTCATTCTACTGCAGTAAATTCACCTACGGCTCCAAGTGTTGAGGGTGAAACTGACCCAAGCTGACTGTAGGTAAAAAGTCTTGGAAAGAAAGAAAATGGCAGGAGGGGATTGTTTCAGCAGGAGCTTAGAGCAGAAGGGGTTCCCTCCAACCCCCAAGAGCGCTCCTGGGGAAACCTTGAGAAGCGCGGTGGGAAGGACCACCTGGTGGCCCAGGCCCAGAGAGAGGCTGGGCTTGTGCAGGAAGGAGGTCACTACTGACCAGAAGAAGGGGGCCGAAAGCATAAGTGGGGAGGAATGAGGGTTCCTCTGATGGGCCACTCTGAGGACCGCATTTCCCTCCTGAACAACCAGCCGACCGAGGTAGCACTGGATAGGGACCTCAGTTCTAGTTTGTCCTGTGTAGGCAGACTCCATGTGTCCAGGAGCACAGCCACTCCCTAGCAGAGGGCCACCAGAGGACCTGCAAGAGCAGTTCAGTTCAGCTCTGAGTCAAGGCCACATTCTACATTTTTACTTGGACTAATTTCTCCCTGTAACTGGATTTACACATATTTTACAAAATTATTTTGCCTCCATGGGCTGGATTTTGGGTTTTGGATTTTGTTTTTTAGAGTAAGCTCCAGAAAACAATCTAGAATAATCTGCAGTGTCTTGGAATGTGCTCCCTGGGCCTTGCAAAAGAGATGGATTGCAACTTTTCAGCAAAGGGACTTGGCGCCATCTGGTGGTCTTTGTGATTGTACCTCCAGTGCCACAATCGTAGCCCCGCAAAAAGGTTAACTAAAAGAACCTTGATGGCAGTCTTGCAAATTCATGAAGTTCCACCAGCTCAGACAAAAATCATCCAGCCCAGAACAAATGGAGAACTGATAGGCATAGGGGTCTGTGGTATTTCATCCACTTATACATTTATTCATTACAATGTTCATTCATGCATCTTCCCGCACCATGCTAGGAGCTGGGAACACAGACACGACCAAGCCATGGCCCTAGTCTTCAAGTTGCACACCGAGCACTGGAGCGGGCAGGCTGACAAACCACTCTACACAGAGTGGTAAAAGTCAGCGGCCCAGAGGGTCAGCAGGGAAGCTTCCTGGAAGAGGCAACGCATGGTCTTAGACTTAAAGGGTGAACAGGAGCCAGCCAAGGGCAGGTGGGGGACAGGCATCCTAATCAATGACAGCCAGAGAGCCAAGGCTTTGGGCAAGTCAGTTAAAGCAGCTCGGGGTGGCTGGAGCACAGAGTGTAAGCCGGGTGGCCTCGGCGAAGGCATTTGGACTTCACAGTGCAGCCACGGAGTCACTGAAGTTTGATTCGTGCTGTTGTAGAAGGCCCAAGGGACCGTTTGGCCTGGCTTCTTATTCTCAGAGGAACACATGTTGGACTTTGGAGGTCATCTGCAAATAAGATTCAACATTTAGTCACAAGGATGTACTGGAAGGACAGAAAGAATGTGCTGCTCATGAAACTTTTTGGACTTGGGTCCAGCTACCAGATCACACCGCTCATAGTATACTACATTAACTTAAAAAAGATCTGCAAGTATCTCATGATTAGCACAACTAGGTAAGATTAGATTTTTTAATTTAAAGCATTAATTCTGTTAAAAGTAAGCATTAAAGTCTATCATAATCTTGTAACCCAGCTTCAACATGTCTTCGATTTTTAGTATGTCTAAAAATAAAATAAGAAAGTATCCTGAGCCTCTCTCAACCTCCCAAAGCTCCAGGGAAGGGTGAGATTGAAGGGAACAGGAATGCAGGGGGCCATGCAACAGCCCAGGCCAGAGATGCTGAAACATGAACCAGGATTTGTGGGAATGGAGAGGGGAAAATGTTATTTAGGTCTCAAGTTTGGCAGGATTTGGCGATTGATTCTGTGAAGTGAAGGATTGTTTATAATCCCCTGTGCCTTCTAACAGGAGCAGATCCTGGTGATGACAGGATCTCTCTTTTTTTTTTTTTTGGTGGCCGGCCAGTACAGGGATGGAACCCTGGACCTTGGTGTTAGCAGCACCAGGGATCTTTTGTTTGTAGAGCATAAAGTCAACATCCTTGGTATTCTGACTTTTGGCAAAGGTACAGACAATAGCAGGTGGAAGGTGGGAGAACAGAGCTTGGAAAAGCAGGACAGAACCGAGCTGCTCATCCCAGAAGGGCGGGAGGCATGGAAGCTCCAGAGGCTGTAGGAGCCAGCGGGGCTGGGGGCTCCCTTGGAGGGGGGGCGGTCTCCTCGAGCCAGGGCTCTGGGTACCATGGCCCAGAAGGGACCCTGGGAGAGCGTTCAGTCAGGCGAGAAGCTGAGGGGAATGGGACATGCCAAACCTTTCTCCCTGCCCAGCGTCCCTCCCAAACTGCGGCCAAACGCACCACCTTTCACAGCACCAGTGAAGTAGGTTCTCCTTCAGGGAACTGGGAGAGCGCAGAGACCTGCTGAAGTCAGCGCAGGAATGGGAACTGCCTGGGGACCAGCCCCAGCACAGAAGACCACCTGGGTCACTGTGGACAGTGTCAGGGGATAACATGATGGGCTCGATGATACATCAGATGTCCTCAGACCGCTCCAGTGTCTGGGTGTGAATGCAGTAAGCACCCCGAAAAGGGAGGAGGAACGAGCCCTGCCTTACTAAGCATGGGCTCCCTGAATGCCCCCGAGAATTTCTGGAAGTGTCCAGGGAGCCTGCACATGTTTGTGACCCTGTGCTGGGGGTTTGCTCCATGACTCCCACGGAGCCAGATCTGGGGCCATTTTCCTTTGTGTCCCCCCAAAGAAGGGGTTTCCTAGCAGCATACTTATGGCCCAGACTCTCACAAAGGTGTTTCACTCCCAGCCCCTTGTCCTCAGAGGAATCAGACATGAGTCCAAGGGGGGTCAGCAGGAGATACCTGAGATGCAGGGCCATGCTCAGCATCGCCACCTCCCCCCATGCCTGCCCCTGCCTCCTCGTGTCCTGGGCCCTGGGGGGGGGGAGGACACAGGCCCTCGCACCCCCCTGGTCTCCCCGGTGATGTCAGCCTGCGTGGAGGAACTACAGGCTCAAGCCCATGCCTGTGGCCTAGACACTGCCCTTCTTAAGGGGAGACTGACAGACTGCCACTTACATGTACCATCTCTCCCTTGACCCTTAACTCCTCCCCACCAGGCAAATTTCTGATACATTTTTTAAACGATATAAAAATAAAGCAAACTGGGAGGAGGGAGAAATGAATGGGCAAAGCACAGAGGATTTTCAGGGCAGGGAAACTACTGCAGATGATGCTATAATGGTGGATACATGACATTGTACATTTGTCCAAACCCATAGAATGTGCAACCAACAGTGAACCCTGATATAAAAACTGTGGACTTCGGTGATGATGATGGGTCAGTGTAGGTCCATCAACTGTAACAAATCCACCACTGTGGTGGGGGACATTGATAGTGGGGGAGGCTGGGGGAAAGCAGGAGGTTTATAAGAACTCTGTACTTTCTGCTCAGTTCTGCTGTGAACCCGAAACTTCTCTAAACATTGATATCTATTAATTTTTTTAAATTGCACTAGAAATTTTTTAAAATAGGGTAAAGGTCAAGAGATTGAACTTCTAAAAACATTTTTTACTCTTTAGAAAGCCTACATTTTCGGAGCCTCAGCGGTGAGAGGAAGGGCAGAGAATCCAGTCAGGAAAAACAAGTAAGATTCATGTGAAAGCAGAAGACTCATGAAAAGGCATCTTGAGACTGACCCTAAAGTGCTTTTCTTCAGAGGAATGTCACCCAGGCCATGAAGCTGGGGAATTAAGAAGCCATTGATGGAACATTTGGATCTTGAAAACTGGCTGGAATTTAAAACTACAAGTTGAGAAACAGCGCGATCCTGAGAGCTGTGTGCTGTGATACCAGAGTATTGACTGCATTTCCAANTAAAGGTCAAGAGATTGAACTTCTAAAAACATTTTTTACTCTTTAGAAAGCCTACATTTTCACACAAAATTTTCAGTCAATATCTGTGAGAAATGCCCTCACCCATCCAATGCCAAAGGATGAACACAGAGACACGAGGTATGGTGAAACGAGACTTTAATGGAGGTCTTGCAGGATCAGGTGTCTGTTGGACAGGCACACTGGAAATGGTTACACTGGGCAATTTATTCCCTAGTGCACAAGTCCCTCCCCCAGTTCCTCATTGACTGAGCACTATGGGGTGTACAATCTTCCCAGATGTTGCCTAAGTTTTATCACTTCCTTATAAGATCTTCCCAGATGTTGCCTAAGTTTTATCAGTTCCTTATAAGGCATTTATTGTCCCCTTCCCTCTGGCAGAAAGGGGTGGGCTCAGGACAAGCCTGCAAAAAAGGCCCCCAGAAGTCCTCAGGAGGAAGAAGAACCAGGTAGTAAAAAAAATAAGGTGGCAGCCACCATCTTGAGAAGTCGCCCTCGGGAAAGTGTACTTTCAGGGGTTATCACACCACAAGTTAGTCAAGCAACCCTTGTTCAGCTATTCTTGAAAATGAATCACTTAGGCTATTTTCCCACAATAATAAAACTTGACTAAGTACGTACAAGACACTGTTGTAGACCGTCTGTTTTGTGCCACTATAATAGAATACTACAGACTGGGTAATTTGTAGTGAACAGAAATGTGTTGGCCCACAGTCCTGCAGGCAATTCCCCCTTTCGTAATCCCAGCAGCCTGTCCTACTACACCTCTCCGGTTTGTGCTGCCTCTTCTCACTGTGTGATAATCATGCACTTTGGGTGGCGTAGACTCCACCCAAGCTCCGGGGTGGACTCTATTAACATCGTCAAGTCAGCAGAACTCTATCCCCTGCCACAGTTATTGGTTCAGGAAGGGGCTTGTCACCACAACTAAGCCAAGTGGCGACTGGCACTCCTACAGCCACAGTGATCATTTTAGGAGTGAGAATGTGACCTAAATTGGACCGATTAGAGTGGGGCTCTGGACTCGGGTGGACGGCTTGGGGAAGAACAGCATTTTCTTGGGTCATGCCTGCTGGGAAGTGACTCTGAGATGAATATTTGCCTGCAGGAAGTTGGCTGGAGTGTGCTCTTGGCAACAATACCAGTGAGGATGTAGGGAAAGTAAGACTGGGCAGGAGAGGATGAATCATGGCAGTTGCTACAGGGGCCTCAGTGGGTCTCCCGGGGAGCTTAGAGCTGGGGTGGCCCTTCAGAGTTGTCCCACATTGAGACAAAAAGGGCAGTCCTTTGGATCTCCAAATTAACAATCACTGAATGTGAGCTGCCCCCAAGGAGGACACATAACTTTGGGTGAGGCAGCTCTTTTCAGTCAAAGGAAGGACACAGCCAGGAGGCAGCAGCATCAA
>NW_007736019.1:137521-137914 GCF_000696425.1 Galeopterus variegatus
CACCTGAGTGACAAAGTGGACCCAGGGTCCTATTTCCTTGGAAACTAAAAAATTAAGGTCAGTGTGCCATGTTGTGTCCAGAAAGTCCTGGGTTGGAAATCAAGGCTCCTTGTCAGTGTCAACATGGCTCAGGTCCTTTAGAGAAGAGAGAGAGATTCCATTGTTCCTCTGTTTATCTCATAGGCAAAGTTTCTAACAGTCTGTGCTTTTAGCAAGTAAGGTTTTTCAGCGCCGTAACTTTTGTTGATTAACAAAGGCAGTTTTAACAGGTTCACACATGGGGCCGAGCCCGTGGCACAGTCGGGAGAGTGCGGTGCTGGGAGCGCAGCAGCGCTCCCGCCGCGGGTTCGGATCCTACATAGGGATGACCGGTGTGCTCACAGCGCTCACTGG
>NW_007736020.1:0-15986 GCF_000696425.1 Galeopterus variegatus
TATCTTCTTGGTTTAATTTTGGAAGCTTGTGTGAGTCCAGAAATTTATCCATTTCCTTTTAAATTTTTAATTTTATTTATTACTTTTTAATTTTTAGGTTTATTAACTTAATAACCAACACATTCATATGGTTCAAATTTCAAAGGTTGTGAAATGATGTATAGTAAAATATTCCTTCTTCTTCTCTGTCCCCCTGCCACCCAGTTTTTGTTGCAGGTTTTATGTGCGGTCTTCCAGAGAGAGTGTATGCATATCCCTTAAATGACTTGAAGAAGGCCCAAACAGGCATCTATAAAGAATGGAAGCACTGCTTGAATGCTACATTGTATGTAAGCTCTGGTATGCTTATGCCAAACGCAGGTCTCATTACTTTATCCTTAGGACCCTGGGAAGTCTCTGTAATGGGAGATGGTCTCCTGCATCAGCCACCTGAGCTGTGTGAGAGATAAGGTAAGTTACTTTTTCTTTCCAAGCCCTGGTTTCCTCATCTGTAACATGGTGATAATGTCAGCAGCTCCTCACAGGTTATTGTGAGGATTAAGTGAGATGACACATGAAAATGTCCCAAGGAGGGTGTAATGGTTAATTTCATGTGTCAGCTTGGCTCAGCCATCGTGCCCAGTTGCTTGGTCAAACACTAGTCTATATGTTGCTGTGAAAGTATTTTGTAAATGTGATTAACATTCACAACCAGTTGACTTTAAATAAAGCAGATTACCCTATATAATATGAATGAGCCTTGTCCAATAAATTGAAGGCCTTAGAGTCAAAACTGAAATTTTCCAGAGAAGAATGAATTCTGCCTCAAGCCTATAACATAGAAATCCTGCCCATGTTTCGGACCTGCTGGCCTGCCCTATGGATTTCAGGCTCAAGACTGCAACATCATCTCCTACCTGAATTTCCAGGCTGCTGGCCTGCCCTACAGATTTGGGACTTGCCAGCTCCCACAATTGCATGAGCCAATTTCTATATATATCCTGTTCGTTTGTTTCTCTGGAGAGCCCTGACTGCTACAGAGGCAGAAAATGCTGCATGTTGTGGTAGGTGAGGGGAGTATTTAAAAAACCTAGGTTTTAGTCCTGGCTCTTCCATTGTCTGTCTGAACAGCCCTGGGCAAGTCTCTTGATATCACTGAGCTTTTAGTTTCCCCACCTGCCCTCATGCTTCTCAAGGTTGCTGGGAAGACAGATGCTGTGAAAATGATTGACCAAGTATCACATACACGCAGGTTGTTATTATTTGGGTCTGTCTTCTTTTGAATGCACACGTATGCTTAAAATCACCCTTTGGTGGCCCCCAGACCTACCTCTCTAGAGATGTTCCCTTCCCGGGCATTGATTCTTAACTTTGTCTCTGTCGAGCCCATAGTCAGGAGATGAATTCCAATCCTGCAGCAGTAGTTGTCGCGGAGACTGGAGGGCCCCACCCTATGCTTCAGTGGGCTCTGCACCCACAGGCATTGGGAAGTAGAGGGAAGAGTGGAGAAGGGATCTTGTGGAGGTGGGAGTAGGGGAGGAGGGAGGGGGCTGGGAGAGGGAGGGGCGTGTGCTAGGAGGGGGCGTGTGCTAGGATGGGTCCCCAGGGGTTCAGCTGATTGGCTGGGGTGGTCGGGTTGCCTCTGCAGATTGCAGGCTAATTGCAGCAGATTAGCTGGGACCTAAAAGGGGCCTCCTCAAAGCACATGAATCCAGCACTGAGCATTCTGCTATTTCTCTCATCCTGGGGACAGAGCCAATCAAACTGGAGAGGGTCGGGGGGGGTGGGGTGGGGGGAGAAGCACTATGAATAACCTGCTTCCCTCGCCATCACAGTGTGTCAAAACACCACTTGGTCCCATTTCCACTTGTTTTTCTCTCTACTAGGTATTCAAGGGCTTGCACTTGAGAGGGATGACACTTTCTGTAGTGTCAGAGATGCCCCTATGTTTCTACCCACCCCACCCCAGTGTTCTTTGCTTCCTCGTTCAGAATTTTCTTTCATACCACTTATCACAAGCTGTAATTATTTGATAAATAATTATTTACCAAAAACTGCTCTCTCCACTAGAATGTGCCCTGAGATCAGGAACCTTATCTCACTTGCTTGATCCTATAGTCCCAGCTCCCAGCACAGTGGTACGTAGTAATGCCCCCAAAATGCCCATTACAGAATGGGTTGGATGAATAGATAGCATTTACCAAGGATCCTTTGTGTGCCAGGCAAGGAATTCTGTACAGGCAATTCTCATCTACTCTTAATGACAGCTCTGTAAGGAGGTATGATAATCTTTGTTTTGCCAAGAAAACTAAAGCTCAGAGAGGCTAAGTAACATATCTGCGGTCACACAGTTAGAACTGGGATTTGAATCTACTTGACCAACTCCACTATAATTGCTATTGAAGGGATAAAATATGCTTTATCTGCAGTGCCAGCCCAGTGTGTGTCCAGAGTCACACAGCCAGAAAGTAGCAGAGCTGGGATTCAAACCCAGGTCAGTTAGGCCTCAGCACCTGTGTGTTTGCCACTGATGGAAATGCTGGCTTAATGATGAAATCTGTCTGGCAGCTGTATAATGTCAGCTGTATAAATGAGGGATTGTGAGACTGTGGAGGGAGCAGAGCTGTGGTTCTCTGCCCAGCTGAGTTATTTGAGGAGCATTCATAAGATAGACATGGCTTGTCCTCACCCCTGAAGATCATGAGGCACTTGATCTATGGTGGAGCCAGAGCTTTCCAGGTGACTCTGCTAGGCTTCTAAGCTTGAGAACCACTGGGGCAGAAGAAGAAGGTTGGGAGGGATTTAGCAAACTCCTCATGGTTAGGAGCTTCTCTATTTCCTACTCGGAAGTTGCTGACTCACATGCCAGGTGGTGCACCTTTATCTCAGAACCCCTATTTGCAGTGTGCAGGCAATGGAGCTTGACAACATTGCAGAGTATGGGGTGGACGGACAGCTTGCCATGTGCCATTTAAATGGGAAGCATTGGGATGAGGTGTTCCCGGGGCTTGAAGTGACCCTATTTCAGTTTCAGTGGGGGGTTGCTCTGGACCCCATGCTAAGCAACTCTGAGTTACTAATACCACTGAGCAGAAAGTCATTAGTCGCATGGGGTAAGGGTGTGAGGTATCTGCTCACACAGCTGGGGGTAACTGGGGGACACAGATCACTCCATCCTTTGGTTGAGGAACAGTGTGAGCCAATGCATAATTAAAACCATTAACTCTCTCGATATGGAGAGTGAGATTTGTGCCTCCCACTCATGAATGAAATATGAAACGGTAAACAGGCTTCTAGTTATAGATGGGGCTAAACACACCATTAAACTGAATGCTAATGGCTGCCTCCTGCTCCCTGTGAACATTTCACCGCAGCAAACAGCAGGTACCCTTTTCCTGCCTTCTCTTTCACCTTCCCATAATTCTCTTCTGCCAGATAATGAGCAAATGCCTGAAATAGTAGTTATAAAGAGAATTAGAATTAAAAATAAAAATAAACCCAAATTAGGCTGGATTCAGTTTCCAGCTCCTCACATAACTTGCTTGTAGAATGTGGCAATCTCAGGTACTGAGCACAGGCCAGGACAGACTCAGGTAAATATCTTGAATGGATGTGAGTATCTTTACCACTCACATCTGCATGCTAAAGGCATTGAGCCTAACTTCTGAAGCTCAGTCACTAAGTTGTGGGAGCAGCATAACTTAGGGCTTAAGAACAGGAGCCCAGGAGTTGGACATATTTGGATATAAATGCTTTTCCATTGCCTAAAAGCTATGTGACTTTGGATGAGTGACTTTCCCTCTTTGTGTCTAAGTTTCCTCATCTGGAAACTAGGGGATGATAATAATAATCATGGCCTCATAGGACGATCTTGGGGTGGGTGGCTAATAAAAAGTGGGTATGAAGCTCCTAGTACAGTGCTGGGCACAGAGAGGTCTTCAAAAAATAGTAGCTATGCGATAAGAGCTCCATAAGGACTTGATGCTTGAATGGGAAAAAAAAATGAAGAAATGCTACACTGACTGAAGAAGCTCAGTCATCAGACCCGAAGTGTTTAATGTTAGACAGCAAGGGAGAAAAACACAGACAGCCCTGGACTCTTTGTCAGTTACATTTTTTACCCGCTGAAGACCTTCCACCCCTTTCTCTCTCCTCGTTGCATCTGCTGCCCCGAGCTGTTATCAAGACAATGTGCTGGAAGAGAGAAAACCTGATGCTGACGTACAGAAATGGAATCCCAATATCACAACAGGCTCCGAGCAAGGCCTCAGACAGCAAGGGCCATAAATAATAGAGCCGCTTGTGCATGATTGTTCAGCTAGTGCAGCCTGCCTGTGGGTCCTCTTCAGTCCCTGCTCCAGCCCCTTATGCAGCCAGAGTCCTCACCTTGAGCCCAACACCCCAACACCATGTAGTGCCCCCTTCCCAGTCTGATCTCCAGGGCAGTGACTCACTCTGAATTTCTCTCCCTCTTTGGCCAAACTCCAGCTTTCCTCCCTCTGTCTCCAGGCCCTCCCTCTGTCTCCAGGCCCTCCCTGGGAGAAAACGATCTGGCAAACCTGGCAGTAATAGAACTGCTTAGTCAGCTACTCTCAAGGGGATAATTGAAATGTCTTTTAAATAGCATTTATGGTTTTAATTTCTAATTATAAAAGTGATGCATGTTTATTTTAGAAGGCTTGGAGAAGAAAATCTGGGGAAAGAAAACAAGCATGCAAAAGAAAATTAAAATCCTGAAGCCCAGGTCACAGTTCAGGTCAATTAAATCAGAATTTCTAGGGGTGGGATCCGACATCAGGATTGTTTTTTAAGGCCCTGAGGTGATTCCAATGTGCAGTCAAGGTTGTACCCCCAACTTAGAGATACCTGCCAATAATATGTTGAAGTATTTCCTTTACTTTTTATTTTGATATTTATATTGTACTGTACATACTCTTTGAAATGCGATCTTTTTGCCTAAGAATATATTATGAACATCTTCCCAAATCATTAAATATTCTTTGAAGACATAATTTTTAAGATTTTCCATCTTACGGATGCCATAATTATTTTTAGCCAACAATCTATTATTAGTCATTTTCCCCAAAATTTTGCCAATTAAAATAATACTAATATATACATGTCTATTTCTGTCTCTGATCACCTGCTTAGCTAAGACTTATATAGCATGTAACCATATGCTGGACACTATTCTAAGGCATTCCATATATTTCATTTAATCCTCACAACCAGCCTATGAGATGGGTACTATTATTATTATTCCCATTTTAGAGATCAGGAAACTGAGGATTAGAGAGGCTGAATCCCATGACTGTCAAGTGGTGGAGCCAGTCTGTGCTCTGGAATTAAAACTGCTGGGTTAAAAATATAAACATTTTCAAGGTTTTTGAAATACTCTGCAAAAGGACCCACCAGAAGAGTTGTAACAATTTACTTCTTCACCAGCAGCATGTGTGAGAGAGTGAAGGGGTCTTTGAATTTGAAAAGAATTCTATATCCCACTGGAATCAATCAATTTAAAGACTTCCCTTATTGCAGGTCTACTATGTATGTAAAACGATCTTTTAGAGTAGGATTTTAAAAATTGTATCTAGTAGTTGTATTGTGTGGCTCTACAGTTTGTCAGTGATGTGCCAAAAATAAGACAGAATTGTGTTTGTGGAGGTAGGGAAGGGGGGCTGCCCAGAACTGTTCAGTTTGTACCACACTGTGGCCTGCTCAGTGCGACAATGATGACTCTTTCTGAGTATTTGTCCCTCTCCAATTCTCTTTTTTCCCCCACCCATCTTTCTGGGAGAACGCTTTTGCTAAGATAGAGAAAAGAGATAGACACTTCCATGTGCACATGTGCGGCAGTTCATGGAAGAGGAGAGATGGCATTGTCACAAACAATTTGTTGGGTTTCTGATGTTTTACTGAAGGGCCCGAAGCCCCTCCCCTGAAGGAATCTGACTCATCTCCCGCCAGGTGCTCACGGCTGTGAATGGAACTGTTATTCCAGGAACCCTGGAAGGAGGGCTGAGATCAAAAGGCCCAGAGGACAAAGCAATCCCAGAAAAGAGGAAGAGAAGATGGGCAAGAGGGAAGGGAATTGTGAATGCCCATTGAGGGGTTCCAGGTGGTCTGACATCTCCTGAGGACAGGGGCCCGTCTTTTTTTTTTTAATTATATTCATTCTCATTGGCTCTAGCAGGTCTCGATGTTTATTTCTATTCATAGGGCACCCCATCCTGCTGATTGAGACTTCAACAGTAATTATGTTTGTGCACCCTATTTTGGTTGCCAGCTACAGAAACCAAATTCATACTCTAAAGTGAGTATCTCTCTCCCTCCCTCTCTCTCTCTCCCGCTCTCTCTCTCCCTCTCTCTCTCCTTCTCTGGACTGGCCTCCTTCTCCCCTGCTTGTGAATGGGCTCCCTTCACATGGCCAGGGGGGATGCCTTCCGCAGGCTTTTATGTCTGGGCGCTGGGAGAGGGAAATCCTGTTTTGCATTGGTCATTGCTAATCTGGGTTAGTGAAGCCCGGGGCTGCCTATGCCTGTCTTCTGCTGTGTGACCCCAGCTCAACAACCTAGAGGACAGAGAAGACTGCTCTCTCCTAACATCCACATGTCGGTCCCAGAGAGATAGACGGGCTGGCTTGGCTTGTCTGACATGAGGTCAACAAATACTGTATTTGGTGGAATGAAGTATCACCAGTGGCCCCACCATTTATATGACAACCCATGTACTCCGGAAGGTGCATCTGTCACCCAAAGAAAAGGATGAGAAAATAGTGTATCAGGAAGACAAAACCCATTAAGAACCATGTCATTTGTACTTATCTTGGATTGATTTTTTTCCTAGCCTAGGGTTTTAGCTGGTCAAGTTAATATGGGTGTTTATTTCTGCTGTTAATGGCATGTTCTTTCTAGCACTTTTCTATCTACAAATAACATGAACTCAGGTTTTTATTAATGCCTGATTTTTTAAAAACTTCCTCTTTAGTCATCGCTTCCCTGTAATTTAAAAACATGCAGATATCATCGTATTTACTGCCAAACTTCTCGAACAAGTAGGTCTACTTTTGAAGTCTCCATTTCTTGACCAGTTACTTGCTGTAAGTCCCTTTAAATATCAGGTCTGGATGCACTTTCCCACTGAAGCAGCCTCTCGCAGGCCACTAACGATCCCTGGGTGGCTGGATCACTTGTCCTTTCTCAGCCATGTCCTCTGGCTGCCACAGCATTCTGTGATGTGTGATCTTACTTGCCAGCGCTGTCTCCATTGTGGGAGTAAAGAATGTTCTCAGGAAGGACCCAGAAAAACTGTTTCTCTTCTCAGCACTCCTGCCTTTGTGGGGCTGTCTGGTTTTGTTCTCTGTCTATAGATAGAGGAGGGACCCATTGCTTACCCCTCCACCTTTCAGCGGGGCTATGTTTGCCTTTGACAGGCAGAGTGGACTTGTGGAAACGGCACATGCTTTGGAATCAGGTGCACTTGGGTTCACAGCCCAGCTCCAGTGCTCACTAGGCCTGGGTCATCCATCAGTTGCTTTGTTTGTTTGTTTTTTTGGTAACTTCTCTGACAATCAGTTCCTTCTCCTGTAAATGCAGGAACCAATAGTGCCTGCCTCGTAGGATGGGTATGCAGCTTCATAACAAGGCCCAGCATCCAAGGCATGTTCAATCTACGTAAATTCCCTTCCTCCCCCCAGAGATGCTTGGTTTGTCCTCTGTCACCTTGGGTACTGGTTCTGTGCTGACTCACCACATCTTATAGAGATCATGATGCCAGTCCATTAAATATTTTAAAATACATTTTTGTTTTACATATTCCAAAGAAATTGGCCATTAGAAACAATCTTAAAACTAACTGCTCTTTGGTAAAGGCCTTCTTTCCTTTTTCTTTTGTATAACAAGAGCTTTTCTTTTTATTTTTTTCTGGTGTAGCAGACATCTCTCCCCTGTTTCCTTTCCTCCATCCTGTTTGGCATCCACTTCGTTTCCCATGGAAAGAGCACATTCTCTCCTTGGGGGAACTTGTCTGTTTTCGCAGCATGTGGTTCTGGTGGGCTAAGGGGTGTCATGTGACCAAGGCTTGACCAGTCGTGGTCTCTCATGCTAAGGGATGCCATGTGACTAAGACTAACCAATGGTGGCAGCTCATGCCTTTTGCCACAGGGATTGGCTCAGTGATGGCCACAGGACCCAGGTTTTGTTTATGGGTTTCCTTCCCTTGAATTTTATGTGTGGGTTCTGGAAGAGAGAAATCCTCTTTTCCGTGGGAGTTGCTAATCTGGGTTGATGAAGCCTGGAGCTGCTATGCCACGTTTCCCGCTGTGTGGATAAAGTTCTTCTACCTTAGGAAGGACTAGGGTCAACACAGGGACAGAAGCAGAAAGCTAAGACATGGGGTGAGAGGCAATAGGGGAGGAGGATGGTGAAGAAAGAGATGATATCATCATTTGATTTCCTGAGGACTGTTCTGGTCCTGGCCTTTGTAGATATGAGCCAGTAAATTCTGATTTTTCCTTAAGCCACATTGGGGTAGGGATCTGTTCCTTGAATTCAAGGGTCCTAATAAATTCATCAGTTTATTTAAAGTAACGGTTACCCATAAATGACAGTTGTGTATACAAAATCTTGATGGCTAGTATAAGTGGCTAATAAAGAATGAGAGTCATACATTAAATTTCTACTAAGGGCAGAAAGATCTGGGGTTACAAAGTCTATTCTACATTTGTATCGTGGGAACTTAGCATAGTGCTTGACACATGGAAGGTCCCGACATGTACTGGGAATAAAGTAAGTCAGGAGAGGGGACTCGAATGGTTCAATGGGTCAGTCACTGTCCAGTACAGGAGTGTCCCACTGGCTGGACCACTAGCTCTCACATGGGCCCATATCCTGGCTATCTGTGGGTTAGACACCTCACCATGGCCAGGCCAGCTATGGGTAGGAAGCCATGGAACAGAAAATAACCTCTTTTGCATAGGAACTGTTTAATTTGACTGTGGGTATGGCAGGCACTGTGAGTCTCACAAAGGGGACAGAACAGCCGACGAGCACTTGGCTTGTTCAGGCCATTTGCGTCTTCCCGGCAAATCCCTCAGTGAAAGGCTTGGGGAGCTATTGGGGGAGCTCCAGAAAAAGCTGAGCTACTCTTGACCCACTAGTGTTTCCCCTCAAGCTTCTCTTCCAGAGAAGAGCTGTGACCCTGGACAAAGGCGGGGGGACTTCTGGGAAACTGTGGGAGCCTGAAGCAACTGCCAGAGAAGGGGCTGACTCCAGAGTGCCTGGTGGGGGCCTACTGGCGAGAAACATTCCCCAAGTCGTGGGGAGGCCGCTGACAGCGTGACTCGCAGCCTCTGCTGGGGAGGAGAGCCTGGGAAGCAATAACATTCCGGGTGTCAGCCTGGCTCTGGCCTTGTCCCCAGGCTGTGTTCCCACTGGAAGCTTACACTAGCTGGGAGGTGCCTCTCCTTCCTCCGGTCAGAGTGGGTGGCAGCCTGTGGAGGCTGCAGAGAAAGTGAGAAGAATGCAAACCAAGCCCCGTGGCCTTGTCTACACAGCAGCATTTTTAGATGGGAGGTGGCGTGCTGTATCTGGAGGGGCACTGGATAGGGGTCTGGAGACTTAGGGGTTAGCCCCAGTTCTTCCTCCAAGCAGCTGTGGGACCAGGGGCAAGCCTTTAGTTTCTCTGGGCCTCAGTTTCCTCAGTAGTAAATTGAGGAGGGTTGGGCCACATGCTCTTGGAGGTACCTTCAAACGTGAATAATCCATACTTCCTGTCAGATGATTGATCTAAATTCACTTGCTCTGTTGAGGTCACCAATATGGAAAAGGTGGCCCTCAAAGTTAACTGTCTTTACAGGTAGCAGGATATGGATGAGAAGCCACATCATTCCAAATAGAATGACAGCAGTAAGGATCATGATAATGATGACAGTAACCAAACAACCATTTAAAAATATTCACTATAAGCCAGGTATTCTATTAAGGATTTTATGTTTATTACCTTATTTAATCCTTTACAATGCTCCTCTGGGGTGGATATTATGATGCTTGTTTTGGGGATGAAACTATTGAGGCAAGGAGAGATTTAGCTACTTGCCCAACAGCTCACTGTTAAAAATTGGCAAAGCTGGGATTTGAATGCAGGGTCTGCTTGGTTCTACGGCCCATGGCCTCATCTAGTCTGTTATCAGGAGGGTGAGGGGCACCTTCGACTTCCTGCTGGGAAAGCACGATACACAGAAGCAGAGACTGGCCGCCACCACAGCCCGCCTAGGAGACAGGGCTGATTGCTTCCCGAGTGTTAGCATGCCACACAAAGCCCACAGGGACCTAGCCCCAGGCTTCTTCCTCCAACCTCCCAGCTCTCCATTCCCCATCCCCGCACCAACACGTGCCTTCTCCACTCAGCATTTCTCCACAGGCCGTGCTCTTGCATGCCCCAGAGGCTTCGTGTGTGCTGCTCCTCATTCTGGAAACCCTGGTCCTCTCTCTTCCTTCCGGTACATTCCTGCTCAGGTGAGGTTCAGATGCCACCTCCTTTTTTAGTAGATCTTCTCTGGTTTCCAAATGGTTAGCCACAGCACCCGCTTGCTTCTGCCATAGCATGCATCGTGCTCTCCAGGTATTTGTTTTAGTCGACATTCATTCAATACATATTTTCAGAGTGACTCTGTGGTTAGCACTGTGTTAGGTGCTTATGAATTTTCTCCTGTCCACTTTCCCTGTCCATCAGGAACCAACACACAGTCAAACTCACAGGTTTGTTTTTCTTACAGAGGTGTGTCTCACTCGCCGTGAATCCCAGGTGATGACAAAGCCTGCTACGTAGAGGTGCTCGGTGGCTATTTGATGAGCAGATGTGTGACCCAGAACTCGTCCCACCTTTAATAACTGCCTGCTTCTTCCCTACAGCCCCTATTAGATTTTAGACTCTTGTGGACAGGGGTTGGGTCTGATTTTGCTTTTGTCCCCGTCGCTTGGTACACAGAAGGAACTGAACGCATGTTTATGGAATGAGTGATTAGTTAAGCAGTATGAGTTCTGGGGAATGAATATGCTAATTCCACAAGCATTGATCAGGCACCCACACTGTGACTGCCACTGAGGTCACTGCTTGGGTGGGCACTGTGAAGAGTAAACAGTGTAGATCTTACGTGTTCGGGATCCCGAGTGTCCAGTGACCGGGCTTCTACATACAAAGAAACAAGGGAGAGATTCGGTAGAGGGAGAGACCAGGCACCAACCGGACACCCACCCCCCCTCCAGAGTCACTGCTGGTCCCCAGCTGCATCCTCAGCCTGCCTGTAGCCCTGATTCCTCCGCTTCCTTCCCTACGAAGAATGGAGAGAAATGAATGTGGCCTCGTCTCTGCCTCTGGAAAGAAATAAATGTGGCCTGTGAAAGAGCCCTGAGTTCTTGCAGAGATAGCTGCCCTGTCTAGTTGATTGCGAATTAAAGTATAAAGAAGGATTGGGACACTTCCGTGCCCAGAATCATTGCACTTATGACTGGAAGGGGCTAGAACTGGTCATCTGGCCTGGTTCTAATCTGTCTGCAGAAACCATTGTAGTAGGGTGCAAAATATGTTAACACCTGGCCCCAGAACTCTCTGGGGAGAGACTGTTAAAACCCTTAAGGCAAAGTTGGCAAAGACAAAGTGAAAAAGAGAGAACTGATGTTTTTAACATAAAATACAGAATTTGGGTGAAGGCATGGAGAACGCAGCAGGGAGAAACTAGAACTTGGAATGTACATTGGTGTAACTTCTTAAGAACAGGAATGTCTAAGTTTTGATTGCACACTTTTTGGTGTGAGCGCTGCAAACTTTTCTTTCTTTTCAGTAAAGACTGCTACACACACACACACACACACACACAAATACACAACCCTTGTATAAGTGGGTATTGGTGGGGGGAGAGGAGGGGAGAGCAGAGAGGAACTGAAGAAAAGGTGCTGAGTTTCTTGTTTGTTTTGGCAAAGTCAGCCCACACAGGACAGTGAGACCATTCATAAACTAAAATAATTCACTGGAAAGAAGTGATTAAGGCAAGAGGTAATAAGAATTCTCCAGAAGGATAAGCAGGAATGAGGATATTCATCATATGTAGGTTGGGATCTCAAACCAATTTTTACTTGACCCTCAAGAACAGAGGCATTCACTAGGGTTCTTTGGTTGTAAGTAATAGTAATGGGCTCTTGCTAAAAACCCAATAAAGGACTCTATTAGGAGAATTGCGGGTGGCTCACAGAACTGAAGGGAAAGTTAAATAATTGGGTCCCAGTGAGTGGGAACTAGTGGACACCACTTCAGGGTGACCTCTTGGGGGTGCATTAGTCCAGATGTTTGTCATGCTAAAGAGGCTTCCAGCAAGATCAGACCTCAGGGAGAGGAAGTCCTATGGACCGAGTCTAGGTCACATTCCCTTGTGCTTGGCTAGAATAGGGGTGTCGAGTAACCATCTTCTCAGGACCACATGAGAGAATAAGAGGAGACTTGGCAAAGGAAGGAAAGTGGATACTTTTACCAAAGCTCAGAGGAAGGAATGCCGGGCAAGCGGAAACAGCAGATGTCCCCACTCCCAGGGTAGCTCGGCTGTGAGGTGTTGCTATTGACACCTAAGGATGGAAGAGGTGAGATGACCCCCCCGCTCCTGAAATTAATTTCACAATAGGCCTACGGTTAGAAAGGAGTAAGGCTACAGCGTGTGGCTGGCGAATGAAGGAAGAAGGAGAGGGCTGAGAATCCAGTTCCTTACCTTCCTGTGCTAGGTCCTTTCCCCTGCCCGGCTCCTTTCCTGGCACCCCATCCCTCCAAGCCTTTGCTTATGCCCTGCCCTCTGCCTGGAATTCTCTCCCCTTTCTTTGTTAGCTGTTAATTCATTTTGTTCTTCAAGACTCACCTGAAAGAAGTCCTTTCTAATCTTCTCCTTCCCCATAGGTTAGGTGTCTTTCTTCTATGTATACTTTTATTCTATCTGTAAAATAAGTATTGTTTGTGAAAATAGTTAACACAAGCACATGGTAAGAAGTCCAAGTGTGCAAAAAGGTGTAAAGAGAAAAGTCAGGCTTCCCTTTGCCTCTGACCTGTTTGCCCCTCCGAGGCCACCTTTCTTTCCTGCGTCTCCTTCCAGAAGACACACACACGTGCACACACACACACACACACAATTCCACTGTCACTGTAAGGTCCAGCCTCCAGACTCTGAGCCCTCTGAGGGCAGGGCCTGCTTGTTTCTCTCTGGGGTACTGGTGACTAGACAGCCTGGCTCCCTGCACGAGTTCAGCAACTGAATGCTGAGAGCCATGTCCTTGCGCAAGGAGCAGCAGGAGGGAGGGGGATGGATTCTGTCTGCAATCTCTTGGTGCCGCATTCTATGATCTGTGTGTTGCTTTTAATTTCCTGTGCTCAGCTGCTGGCAGCCTGATGAAATGAAGCAGATAGCAGCGCTCAGATCTAGCCTTGCAGGGCTAGGGCTTGTCTGTTTGCTGCAGGGTCATGATGCCCAGAGCCTGAAGAGAGAAGAGCTGAGTGCACCCCCACACAGCTCCCCCGTCGCCACCAGCCTCCTGCTGGTCGAGGGGAGAGGCAGAAATGAGGCTGCTTGGCCACCTGAATGGTTGGCATGGTTCCCAGAGGTACGGGCTCAGTTTTACCACTTGGGCTTTGGGGTCAGACAGAGATGGTTTGGGTGCTGATTCTGTCATGTTCTGACTTTAGGACAAGTTGTCTTAATTCTCTGAACCTCAGTTTCTTCAACTGTAATTGGGGGCTATTAGTAGAACCTACTTCATCTTGTTCTTACGAGGATTCTAAGAGAATGAACTCAGTGTCTGAGGCAAGGGGCCTGGAGCCTAACTTTGCTGAACTGGTGGCAGGTATCATTGTTCTATTTGCCATGTGGTCACCAGGATCAGCTCTCAGAAAAATAGTCCAGTAGGTGGCTTCTGTCTGCTGCCTTCTGTCCTTCTAGCACTCCTTCTCCTTTCTAGGTACCAAGTGGTCTTATTTTTCCTCTTCTCTTCTGCTGTGGATAACAATAACTCCTTCTTCTTCTGCTGCTGCTGCTGTTACTGCCACCTCCACCCCATCCCATTCCATGTCGACTTTGTGCCAGGCATTTTGCCTTTAATGTGGGTATGCCAGTTAATCTTTACCACCTTCCTTGTTCCCACTTTGTAGCTGAGAAAACGGAGTCACGGAAAGTCAAGTTGATTTCCCCAGATTACAGTGGGAATAATTAGAGTCAGCAGTCTGGTGGTCATTCATACCATGGTATAGAACTTATTGGCTTTTCTACATTATTGGGTTTTGCATTTACAAAGTGGCCTTCAAAAAGAGGTCAGAGCCAATGGAATGAATTGATAATGGGAGCAAGCTTTTCTTAACAGATTTGAGAAAAAGAGAATTTTGTTGGGGGACAAGGAATGCCTTCCAATAGCCTTTAAAGAAATAAAACAAAGGCCACTGCTCATCCTATCTGAAATTAAGATCAGCTCTGAATGTGTCTACAAGGGAATGGTGCAAAATTCCTTGCTGCATTTCACAGAACAGGTAACAGAATGGACATTCCCCAAGAATTCTAATTCCTGATGCATGAGATTATTTCACAAACACAAACTCTCCCCCAGACTTGAGATCTAAAGAAACCCAAATACCTTGTCCCAGCTTCAACGAAGTAGCACCACTGGGTGCTGAGCCCTCATCCTGACCAGCGGCAGGGCTTCTCACTACCTGCAGGTGTCGCTGGCGGCTACCGACCCACCACACTTAGCAGGTGACAGGGACAGGAGAAGGCGTGAGTCAAGAGAGCAGGAACCGCATGCACACTGGTTGTAAATGTAACCATGACACATTCTTTAGCTCCGTGGACTCCTTAGGGGTAACCAGCTTCGTTCTTTTCACAGGGAGGAAGCCCAGGACTGGGAAGTGACCAGGCTTCAGTTCCACATCCACAGTCAGTGGACCGACTTGCTCAGAATTCAGTACACGTGATGAAGTGTCTTTGGAGGAAATAATCAGAATACCTGATACTTTTACAGCTCATGTCACTATTAATCAAAGGTTTTCCCTTCTACCTTCCTTTTCCCCTCTCTCTCCCTGACTTTTCTCCTCTCCTACCCCCAATAGCTCCCTCCTCCCTTTCCCATTTGGTCTTCACAGCAACTAGGCAAGTTTCCAACATTTTAAAGATGAACAGCTGAAGCTCACAGAGAACATTACATGCCTGTAGTCACACCAAAGTGAGTGACGGAGGAGGAACTGAGAAGCCACCAAATGCCTCCCTCGCATGCACCACCCACCTTAGCGGACATTCCTGGCTCTGTAACTGATTAGCCATTAAGTCCTGGAGAAACTCACTGTGTCTCTGTGCCTTGCTCCCTTGTCTGCAAACAGGACAGTAACAGCTACCTCACAGGGTGGGAATTCAAGTATAGAAAGTACTTATCACAGAACCTGGTACTTAGCAAGTACTCAAAAAAAGGTCACCTCTACAGTCCTAAACACTGTCATCGTGTAGATCATAGGCACCCTAACTGACATTGTATGTTGAACTTGAGTTTATTTTGTGCTTTGCAGTGTACAAGATTTGTTTTGCAATGCAAATTATTTATTTATTTTTAAAGGGAACTTAACTTACTGGAAATTTTTTGGAAAAATTTTATTGTAACCTAATTGATTGCATATATCTGTGGGGTACAGAGTTGAATATCAATACCTGTGTTGCAATGCAAATTAAAGAGTAATCAATTTTTCACTTGGTGAAAATGTTAATACCCAGTGCTGGTGAGCATGTGGTAAACAGGTGATGGGCACTCCCGATAGGGCTGCCACATTCACACAGTTCTGGCTGGGGGCACCATCACGCACCCCCCGAGTTGTACAAAGAGGGGGGCTGGCTCTCATGTGCCATTGGGGGGGATGGAATTTGTTGCCAACTTTGGGAAGGCCAACTTTGGTGTTATGCGTTAGATGTTCAAGAATGTTTAACTTGAGGCAAAGCAGGATAA